>NC_136486.1:164165707-164230707 GCF_053919585.1 Euprymna scolopes
TCATCATCAACATCATCATAATTATCGACAACAATGGTTTTACATTCTGGCATGCGGAGGACGACATTTAGAAATTGATTTCCAACTAAACCTATCTCTGACCGGCTGATATTCATCGCCTTCTCTCAGGTCTATTTCTATAGCTTCATTTATTGTTTTTCTTGGCCCTTCCCCAGCACTGGCTACTTTAACTGTTTTACACCTACTAACAAAAAACTCTTACCGATTTCTTTAACGTGGCCATATCATCGTAGTCTCCTGTTTTGAACACATCTCCTTATACTGTGCATATTTAATCTTTTCTGAGGTCATCAGAACAAAGTCAATCTTTAAGACTGAGTTTACACATCCATTGTATCAGTATCATATGTTTTTCCATGCAACGTATGTCTTCAATTCTTTCTAGCCTGGCTCCACTACCATACATGATAACACTGCATACATATGCTCGACAGACTCTTCGTTTTGTCGACATTAGAAACGCTGTGCTCATTAATAATATTAGAAATTCACTGAATATAGCCCATTCATTTATGGTTCTTGTAATCCTACTAGCACCGACTCTATCCTGTGATTCAGTGGTATCACTAATATTTATTTCATTCACAGACATTTGTTTTTATATATATATATATATATATATATATATATATATATATATATATACTAGCTGTACCCGGCCACGCGTTGCTGTGGCTCAGTTTGTTAAAATGGAACACATGTGAAAGTAGAGAAAAGTTTGATTCTTTTTTTCAAGAGAATGTACAAATTATTTTTTTTTTTTAACAGATGTTAAGAAAATAAACAGAAAAATACTTCCATCATTAATTATGCAAAAAAATAAATAAAATGTTGATTTAGTGTTTCAATATGCTTATAAATTACGATAAAACTTGCTGAGTATGCACTGTTTTACGGTTATTGTAAAAATGGAACGGAAACTTAAATTTCGCTTCGTTTTAATCTTTCTTAATTTTTTAATTGTGCCCCCCCCCCAAACGAATATAATCAAAACAGTAACATTCAACAATTGTACTTTATGTATATAAAACACAAAATATTTATTAAAAAAATAAATAAATAAAAAAAAAGTTAATAACGAAAGGAGAATAATTCCATTTTTAAACGAAAAAGTCAGTTTGGTATATCTTTTTGTTATTTTTTTACATAAGTCCAGCTTACCATTCACATTGGAAATGTCGACATTTATAGGTTGTCGGGTACGTTTACAATGAATAAACACTCCAATCTAGTAGATGTATCAGAATTTTTGTAGGAATTTTTTACACCCCTATCACGAAACTGCGAATAAAATATAAAAATCTCGTAATTTCTCTTTTAAAAGTGGGTTGTTTATTTTCTTTATGGATTATACTTCCAAAATAAACTATTAAAGTTGTTTTAAAAGTAATAGAAATATTCTTTTTATTTTTTAAAAAACAGTAATGAATTTTACGAACTCAATATTTTTCAATTTTTAAACTTTAAAAATCTATCAAAATTTTTCTATTGATTCTATTTTTACGATATTTTCAGGGTCAATGTGAAATTTTATGATCTTTTCAATAAACCGAATATAATATTTTAGACAAACGTTTTTTTTTAATTCACGCCCCCCCCCATTTTCAAGTGTCTAGTAAAAAGTAAATAATTAATTTACACACCAAAGTTTTATATATCACAAATTTAAGAGAAAAGGTCAATAAGTAATATATTCAAATTTAAAACAAAAAAGTAGTGTTTTTTTAGAAATTTACCTGTAAAGATCGAAGTTTAAAACCTTTTTTTTTAAACCACGTTGTTTGTATTTTCTTTTGTTTTGTTTTTTATGACACCTTGGTCCTTGCTCCTTTAATTGAAAAAAAATTAGGGATTGAATTACATTTTTCGAGTAGTTATAAGCTTGGAAAGACAGGGGGTAGAATAATTCACGCCTCCCATTTTGAAATGTCTATTAAAAAGTAAATAAATTATAAATTGAAGAGAAAAGGTCAATAAATAATATATTCAAATTTAAAACAAAAAAAGTAGTGTTTTTTTTAGAAATTTACCTGTAAAGTCCGAAGTTAAAACCTTTTTTTTTTAAAACATGTTTTTTTTTTGTTTTTTTGTTTTAATGAAACCTTGGTCCTTGCTCCTTTAATTGGAAAAAAAATTAGGGCTTGAGTTACATTTTTCGAAGAGTTATAAGCTTGGAAAGACGGGGTGGAATTATTCACTATTTTTCACGAAATTTCTTACACACCTACTGTTGTGGTGGCAACCACTTATTTGCATATGCGAATAACATAACACTATAAATGGCAAGCCTAGGTTGGCCTTGGTGTGTCTTACTCAAATGCCACCAGAAGTGACGCCGAAGAGCGTACATGTCCTTCCACCAAGACTCTCTGACTCGACACCGTCATTTGTACATATTGTAAATATACCTTTTCTTTAATGCACTTATTATTGCGTTATCTTGTTGTTTGCGTCTTCATTTTATTTCCTTACTAATTATTGTTCAACCTTGCAACCACAACAGTTGGCGACGAGATATGAAGCCTCAAATATAACAGTTTGACGAAGAACTATTAAAAAAAAAAGAAAAAAGTACAACGCAAAGGTTGACCATTTTTTTTAAGGAATGCAAAGTGTTGACGAGCAAACGGATTTTACGCTAAAGAGAAGTTTTAACTCAAGTGAAAAAAAAACTTGAACGTGGTAAAAGCGACAATTTACGCCGTTTTCTGGGAATCCGACTTGCAAACGAATGTAAAAGTGAATTTTTGTTTGTCGCTACACGACAAATCTTACTAAAGGACCAACTTGCAAACGAAAAGCGAACTTTGTTCTGTCGCAAAAACGACAGGTCAGACCCGTATTACGAAAGCAAGGAAGTAACCTACGAAAAAAGTTCACCAGTGGATTCTAATTACTGTTGTCCGTAAACAAAACAACAACTAAAGGACTTTTTAATTAATGTTTGGTTGACGTCGGTACTAAAAGGAAATACCACAGCTAAAACTAAAATTCAAGGAAAGGATTTTTTTTCTTGAAGTTGTCACTGAATAACGGATAATACAGTAAAACGTCACGGGGAAAAAGGTAATCTCAATTTAAGAGGTATTTTAATTACTAAAATACTAGAGAAATAAACCTCAAAGAACTAAATGTACTGCATTGTGACTCGATTAAAAAAAAAAAATTTTTTTAAAAACCCAAACTTTTATTTTGTGGAAAGAGTTACTTATTAGTAAGTGCCTAAAAACGGAAAGTCAATTCCATTTCGTGATTCCAGATAAACCTGTTTTATTTTTTTTTTGCAGCGTGACTCGCAAAAAGAATATATTATTGCAAGCAGCGATATTATTATTGAAAACAGGAGCTTACAGCAATTTGCTTTTTTGTTGTAACCCAAACCGGTGTATATGGTACATGGTACAATATTTTTTTTAACTACACACTAAAAAAAAAAAAAAAAAAAAACATGGAGGACTTATCAAAAATGTTCATGCAATTTTTACAAGCAGAGGCTACACAAAACGAGCTTTTGCAAACACAAATACAGGCACAGGCTGACCGCGAGGAAAAGAGAGAGGACAGATTATTGAAATGGCAGCAGGAACAAGAAGAAAACCAGAAAATGGCACAATTAAAGCAGAAAAAACTGCAATTGGAACAGGAAGAAAGGCATAAGAAACTACAATTGGAATATGAAGAAAGACAAGATGAACGTTTTGTTAAAACACTGGAACTACTAAAGAGTAATCGAGAAAATGTCGACAGTGTTAATTTCTCCCATACAACTATTTTTAATAGCATGGACACATTTCATTATGTGCCTGAGGAAGAGAAGAATTTTGAAGCATACTACACAAGATACGAGGATGTTTTTCAACTGGACTGTAAAAATTGGCCAAATAGTCAGAAAGTGAGCCTCTTACTCAGAAAATTGGGTACATCAGAACACAGCAAATTCATAGATTACATATTACCTAAAAAAACTGCGGAATTAGAGTTCATGGAAGCTGTAAAATTACTAAAAGAATTATTTAATCCAAATATATCTCTTTTTCATAAAAGATGGCTGTGCATGAATCTAAGAAAGATGGACAACCAAGATTATTTGACATACGCATCAGTTGTCAATAAAAACTGCGATAATTTTAAGCTTGCAGAACTAACGGTAGAAGATTTTAAATGTCTACTCTTCGCTCAAGGGTTAGTTTCCACGAAAAATGCAGAAATACGCAGACGAGTGTTGTCTAAGCTGGAATCTGAGCAAGCTTTAACCCTCCAGAAACTAGCAGAGGACTGTGAAAGGGCCATTACACTAAAAAAGGATTCAAAAAATATAGAAGAATCCGGTGTGGCATATGTAAGAAAAGTTAAAAAACCATACGCACCAACCAAGAACTTTACAAAGAAAAGCAATGGAACGGGATATTCCAAAGATAATAACCATAAATATAGTACAGAATATAACAAGCCTCTTCCTAGATATAACTGTAAGAGATGTGCAGAAAAGCATTGGGAATCAGATTGTCCTTATAAGAAGAAAAAATGCTACAATTGTAAGAAGGTGGGACACAAAAGCGATTGCTGCAGATATAAAGATTACACCAGAAAGAGAGTACAGCAAACAAAATCAAATACAAAATTAGACAAAGATCGGCGAAAATACGTAAAAGTGGAAATATTTAAAACACCAATAAAGTTACAACTCGACTCCGGCTCCGATGTTTCTATAATAAACCTGAATACGTGGAAAAAGTTGGGAAAACCGGCCATGATGAAAACTAGTAAAGCAGCCCGGACGGTAACTGGTGGTGGTATAAAATTTGAAGGAGAAGTTGTCCTCCCGATAAAATTGAAAGGGATTTCGAAGAAATTAAAAATATTCGCACTAAAAAATAGTGAAAATGTGTTTGGAATAGATTTAATTGAGAAATTCGGACTATGGGATAAGCCAATCAATACATTCTGTAAAAAATTAGAATTTCTTCTCCAACAACAGTAAATATAAAAGACGATTTAAAAGAATTATTTCCTGAGGCATTCACGACTAACTTAGGTCGCTGCAATAAATTCAAGGCCTCGTTTGAACTTAAAGAAAACGCCAGCCCAATTTTTAGAAAAAAGCGAAATGTTCCGTTCGCTGGGTTGGAAAAGATTGATAAAGAATTAAATAGATTGGAACAGACGGGAATTCTATCAAAAATAGAACACAGCGAGTGGGCAGCCCCCACCGTATACGTAAAGAAAAAGAATGACGAAGTTAGAGTGTGCGCAGACTTTTCGACCGGGGTCAACTCCCTTTTAAAACCCCCCTATTACCCCCTACCAAGCCCAAAGGAAATATTCATGAAGTTGAATGGGGGTAATATCTTCTCCAAGATAGACTTGAGCGACGCGTATTTGCAAATACCGGTCGAGGAGAATTGCTCAAAAATACTATGCATCAATACGCGTAAGGGATTATACAAATACAACGATTGCCTTTTGGCATCAAAGTAGCGCCTGCCATCTTTCAGCAAGCGATGGACACCATGCTAAGTGGTATTGAGTGCGCATGTGCATACCTGGACGACATTGTTGTCAGGAGCAAATCCCTAGAAGAACATAAGGAACATTTGAAACAAGTATTTACTCGAATACAAGAATTCGGCTTTAAAGTAAAAGAAAGTAAATGTGACTTTTGTATGAGCGAGATTAAGTATCTTGGACACATAATAGACAAACATGGACGACGTCCAGACCCAGACAGATCTGCTGCAATAAAAAATATGCCAGCACCTGATAATGTAACAACCTTGCAGAGTTTCTTAGGACTCGCAAATTATTACCAATCTTTTATTGAAGGAATGCATAACTTGCGAGCCCCCTTAAATAATCTGCTTAAAAAGGATACACCGTGGAACTGGACGCAAGAATGTCAAACCGCTTTTGACAAAATAAAGAGCGCACTAACATCCGAATTATTCTTAACGCACTTTGACACAAACTTAAAAATAGTCGTCGCTAGTGACGCTTGCTCCTACGGTAAGCATGCATTCAACATATTATGCCGGATGGGTCTAGAAAACCAATAGCGCACGCTTCGAGAACGCTGATACCAGCCGAAAGGGCATATTCACAAATCGAAAAAGAAGCGTTGAGCATAATCTTTGCCGTGACTAAATTTCACCGATATTTATATGGTAGACAATTCATACTTGAAACCGACCATAAACCGTTAGTCACGATCTATGGATCAAAAAAAGGATTGCCGGTATACACCGCAAATAGATTGCTGCGCTGGGGTACAATACTACTTAATTACGATTTCCAGCTACAACATCTAGCATCAAAAAAGATTTGCCATGCGGATGGACTGTCAAGACTGATACCACAGAAACACAATCTGGAAGAATCAGTCATTGCAGCAATTCGGACAAATGTTGAAGTAAAAAATATGGTAGCAAACATCATTAAGGAACTACCCGTAACTTTGTCGGACATTAAAAGGGAAGCCGAGAAAGACGAATATATAAAGGACATAAAAATGAAAATTATAACGGACACAAAGGTGCAGGAAGTTTTCTCCATATGTGACGATGTGTTACTGTACAGCGAGAGAGTGGTAATACCCAAAACATTGCAGAATAAGATGTTAAGAGATTTCCACACAGGACATCCGGGGATAAATCGAATGAAGTCGTTAATGAGAAGCTACGTGTACTGGCGTAACATGGACACTGACATAGCGACAACAATTGATAAATGTAAAGGATGCCAGTTAGCGGCAAAATCTCCACCTATAGTACACAAACCTTGGCTGAAAACCGACCAACTATGGTCGAGAATCCACATGGACTTCGCTAGTCCAGTAGGTGAAAATTATTATTTAATTGTAGTGGATAGTTTCACAAAATGGCCGGAGGTAATGCGTTGCAGGAATCCAACAACGAACAACTCAATAGGGTTCCTACACGAGTTATTTGCAAGATTCGGTGTACCAGACACACTAGTCACTGACAACGGAACGCAGTTCACATCCGCAGAGTTTAAGGAATTTTGCGACACGTTCTGAGTGAAGCACATCACGACTCCGCCGTATCACCCAAGGTCGAACGGCCTCGCGGAAAGGTTCGTGGACACGCTAAAACGAGCGTTAAAGAAATCCATTGGAACACCAACAGAAAAAGCTTTGCAACAATTCTTGCAAGTATATAGGATTACACCACATCCTAGTACACCATCAAACATATCACCAGCTGATCTAATGTTTGCCAGAAAGGTAAAATCAGCGTTTGACAAACTATTGCCAAGGTAGGCAATTATCCGAAACACTACACACACGAGAAGAAAGAAATATAACTCGGGAGATCGAGTATATTTTAAGTGCTACAGAAATAACACATCTTACTGGGAATGTGGAGTAGTGGATAAACGCATTGGTGATTGTACATATATGATTAAAGGTCCACAGAATATACATAAAAGGCACCTAAATCAGATAAATAAAACGTCATATCCAAGATGATGATGATACGACAACAGTCGAAGAGGAGGACACCATAGATATCATATACGAATCTTTTAATTTGGAACCGCCTCAAAATGCACCTGAACCCCGAAGATCAGGTAGGAAAAGAAAAGTGAATGAACCATTAATGGTAAACCCAAAAAGAAAAAGATATTGAAATCTGTGTGACTTCAAATCTTGGGAGGGGGGTGTTGTGATGGCAACCACTTATTTGCATATGCGAATAACATAACACTATAAATGGCAAGCCTAGGTTGACCTTGGTGTGTCTTACTCAAATGCCACCAGAAGTGACGCCGAAGAGCGTACATGTCCTCCCACTCTGACTCGACACCGTCATTTGTACATATTGTAAATATACCTTTTCTTTAATACACTTATTATTGCGTTATCTTGTTGTTTGCGTCTTCATTGTATTTCCTTACTAATTATTGTTCAACCTTGCAACCACAACACCTACCAATCTACCCATGTTAAGAACGGCTTTCGGAATAGACACCCCTAACCTTGCCAGAATACCCGAAAAGCTATAAAAGTTGACGTGTCGAATGTGAACGATGAGTTGGATGTAATGTAAAAATGTACCGAATTTAAAAGGGAACGAAATTCAAATTTCCATTCCATTTTTACAACCGTAAAGCAGAGCATTCAATTCAAATTTTACATAACTTACTGTATTAATGCTATTTTTTTTAAGCAAGAAAAAAAAAGGTAAATATCCAGATACGCTACTACAGAACACCGACCACTCTAATTTGTTTTTTTATAGGTAATTGAGGTCGCTGACAACGAATCTGATAGTCAAACTTGGGGCAAATTTACCGTTTGCATGGTATTTACCCCTGAACCCACGAACTTCTTTCCACCATTTTGCAGCTTCCGTTTATGCTACGCGCATGCACGCTGTAGCATAAACGACGGCTTCACCAAGCAAACTACGTTGGGGGAGGGTATGTATTTTTCCAGGACATAGAATTTCTAATTTTCAAAAATACAGTATAGCGCTTTTTGGGTGGAAAATTTAAAATTAGCTGAAAAAGAAATAAAATAAGAAAAGGAAAGCACAGCAAGTTGGAGTAGGGGGGGTAATTTATCTGGGTTTTTTTTTTTTTTTTTACCTGAAACATAGAATTTTCAAATTTTCCGTAAGTAACGCACCGACATTTACCAATTAGAACACCATTTAACATTTTACGAAGATTTTACTTTGAACATTGGGGGCGCGAGCGGGGGGGGGGGTGATGTTGGGCGCCCCCCCCCCCCAAAAAAAAAACAAATTAGAGTGGCCGGTGTTCTGTAGTAGCGTATCTGGATATTTACCAAAAAAATATTTAGGTTTGGCTATAAATTCCTAAACTCATTTCACCCTAAATAATTTAGGTGACTGAAATAGGAATCTAATTGAATCTTTAATTTCCTGAATAGTATGCGAGAATTCATTTTTCTTCGAGTTATATCGAATTCATTAATACGGACTTTAGGGGCTTTTTTCGTAATGTTACTGTAAAAAATATTTTTTATTGTTACAAATTACGATGCTTTAAAAAAGCAAAACTATAAATTCTTGCGTTTTTTATTTACTACTGAAAACCATAACTTTAGTAAAGGTATTTTTTGTTTAAACAAAATAAAACATTTTCACTAAGAGTTAAGTAAAAATAATTAGTTCATTATATTCTGCGATCATTATTTGAAAAATACTGCAATTTTCATTAAAATTGGTTAATTTCCTGATTTTTGGTGAATTTTTAAGTAAAGGGAGGAATCAAAATGTGTATACACTTTGAGCGTCGGCATTCATTTTGTGTGTACCTACCAAGCGACCACGTGTGGTTAATTTAAATTAAATTTCAATCACATGGTTACATTATCAATAATCATGTAATTAAACCCATTGAAAATGTACAGATATTGTAAACACATTCTGTTTACATTAAGCCTGTAGTGTTTTTTTTTAGTGATGCAATGTTGTCAACTGAGATTTAAAAAAACCCGCGAGATCAGGAGAAAGAAATGTCCAGAAAATCGCTAGATTTTTAATTTTTATCGTCTGAAATTTTCAAAAATCGCTAACCCCCCCTCCAAAAAAAAAACTCCATGTTTTAACTTCCTACAATAAAAAAAATTATAAATATAGTATATTCAATATATAAAATGTTCCGTGTTTTCTCACTATATGTTTCTGGAATTTTATTGAAGCGGTTAGCTCCCCAGAAGGCTTACATATTTTATGAGCTAGTTTTGCCTGTTTTTTTCAGAGAGGGTATTTTTTTGCAGGAAACAAATCATAAACTCAAACTTTTTATAATTAAAGTTAAATTGAAATATACTGCAAATTAAACATCACATTAATGGTGCAACATATTTTGAAATTAGAAAAATAAAAAACAAAAAAACTTTGTTTAGCTTATTAAAAGTATTTAGGTTAGTAGATAATTAAATTCTACTGTATTGGTATAAGTTTTTTTTTTGCTGTTGTTTCTTGCTTTTTACAATTTTAGATCGTATTTTAAACTAAAGTTCGGAGGTTGGAATGCCCCCGACCTAAAATGTACTTGGAAAAATCGATTTTACAGTGAGATTTAAGAATGGTTAGTCGAAAAAAGGTGAAAAACAAAACAAATAATAAATAAATAATTGTTACCAAAGGCAATAAATGCCCTTTTTTTTTACTTACATGAATGAGTTTATTTTATGTTTTAAAGTATTTTCAAGCGCTTTTCTTTATTTTTTTTTTAATAATCTAATGCGGGTGAGTGGGTGCCAAATATCTCCAGATTTTCTAGAATTCCCTGCTAAATTACAAACGAAATCTCCAGATCTAGCAGGAAAACCGCTAAATTGTAGCACTGGTCATGTGACAGGAAGCGGTAATAAATAATTGTCCCTAAATAAAAAATGGCCTCTCGGTACAAAGAAAAACATCTATTTATCATAGAAAAATTAAGTATAATGTTATAATTAAAAAGAAATATATAAAAACACACATGGATATAGTAAACATATTATACCAAAACGTGGAAGCCATCCGTCCAGTGGTTTTTTAGACTATTAATTCCGAACGAACCAAGAGTTACATTTATATATATATATATATATATATATATATATATATATATATATATATATATATATATATATATATATATATATATATATATATATATATACAGGGTGTCCCAAAAGAAGCTAACTTATGCTTACCAATTTCTATATGCAGGTAGATGAGCCTCTCCATGATTTTTGAGATATAGTAAGATATCATAGTCTACTTATTCTAATTTTATTTACACAACTTAATCTAGGGTATGTTTTTCACGAGGTCTAATTTTAGTTATGAAAAATGATGTTATTCAAATATCCACCATTTTCATTTCACATTATTGTGCTCTCTGCAGGGCATTGTCCAGCACATCACTTAATGTTTTAGGGCTTATGGCGATAATTTCCTCCTCTATATTGTTTTTAAGGGCATTTATTGTGGTTGGTTTGTTTGCGTTTACTCGTTCTTTGAGGTAACCCCAAAGGAAGAAATCTGCACATGTGAGATCTGGCGAGCAAGGTGGCCAATTTATCTCACAGCCATGAGAAATTATTTCCTGGAGCAAATTTAATGTTTCTCGTGCCATATGTGCCCTTGCACCATCCTGCTGGAACCACATTGATTGAGAGACCCCAATTTGACTGGATCTCCTTACTGATATGGATGGATCCTCGGTCACACTTTCTGCTAATCTCTAACGATTCTCATCACTTCTTGCCGTACGGGGTCCACCAGATTTAGGGAGGTCACATACAGACCCTTCCTCATGAAATCGGGCCACCATAGCTTTTATTGCATTGGGACTAGGAGAATTTCTTGTGTTGAAGTTTCGTCGAAATTTTCTTTCTGATATTGACTCATTCAACTGAAAATACGACTCTACGATAAATATGTGCTCCTCGATAGTGTCTAGATGATCTGAAAAAAAAAATAAAATAAAAATATAAAAAATTAAGAAAGTTATGAATGTTTTTAAACAATCAGCTTCTTTTGGACACCCTGTATATATATATATATATATATATATATATATATATATATATATATATATATATATATATATATATATGTATCTCTATATATATATGTATATATATGTATATGTATATTTGTATATGCATATATGAATGTATATATACGTATATATGAATGTATATGAATGTATATATGTATATATATATTGTTTTATTTTCAGTTTTATTCATGCATAAACAAAGAGGCCATGCAAGTTATACTGTATTTACAAACATATAGCCATCTTCATAGAAACAAATATTGCAAATCTGAAGAAAATATCTTCGTTACCAATATTACAAATATTATAGTTCTTTTTTCTTTGAATCAACCTATTATCATTCCTTTTATCAGCCTTAACCTACTAGACCATTACCTCAAATCTCAATTCCACAGAACTTAACCCCCAACCCTTTCTTGAACTATTCGTTTCTTAACAACAATAACGTTAATTTGTGTTTTTTATTTACAGCATCCCTCTCACGTAAACGGTCGGAATTTGTAGCAAATATCTTTTCAGACATGCAATGATACAAAGTGCGGATTCTTGTTCGCATCATCAGCATCGATCGGGTAGTGATGCAGAAACTGGTTAATTTGAAGGGATACCCTGCAATGGTTGACTGCTTTTGGAATGAGAAGAGCCGCCTAGATCCAAGACTTGGCATCTGGAATAATCCAAAACAAACATCACCGATATTCTTGATGTATTCAAGAGATAAGATGAAACACGGAATGGGCAAAGGAAAGAAGAGAGAGTGAGTGTGTGAGAAAGAGAGAGAGAGAGAGAGAGAATAAAGAGGGAAAGAAAGAGATAAAGAGAGAGAGAGAGAGAAAGATAGAGAGGGTAAGAAAGAGGGAGGGAGAGAACCATATGGAACGAATAATCACACTCACACACACACATTTTCCAATTACGAAGACATTTGAATGGCATAGCGCAAAAGTCTTCTGAGTGAATCTGTCATTTTTGTTAGTTTAGAGCTCAACACCTAATTGAAGAATATGGTTGATGTCACAGGCTATCAAGATATGATCAGAGAACATCCCTTTCCTTAGCCAACCAACCCACACTCGACATTTTGTGTTAACACCTGACGACACACTGTTTCAGAAAGTATGGATGTAACTTCTCTTTTATATTCAGCCTAGATTTGTAAAATCAAATGGATCATTAATACTTGTAGATGTTTTGCAGTGCAGAAGAACAAATTACATAAGAGGTCGGGCCACAGTCGGGGATACAGCAGACATGCGCAGATGAAGTAACTACAAAGTAAACATGTAACATGTACAATTTCTTTGGAAAATCACATAAGATTTGCCTGCTAATAAGTATATTCGAATTTGAAGTCTTAGTTATATTGTTAAATAACTCAAATATGGTGAGTTTTAATCTAGGCATTCCGACATGAATATTATATGCATATATATATATATATATATATATATATATATATATATATATATAGAGAGAGAGAGAGAGAGAGAGAGAGATAAAAAAGGAACAAAGCAAATTATGTGTTCATCAACGTTTCGTCTTTATTGCGAGAATTCCTCTACTTGAATGAAACAAAACATCAGTCCAAATATTTATATCTACTTTTAAAATCCAGAGGGGTCACTTTTTTTTTTTTTTTGTTATTCAGATTTTCTCTGGCAAAAATTGTGGCCTGGTAAATAATGCTTTTGGTTAGGCATTTATTTTATAGTGAACATATTATCTGATTTCTATAATAATTTTGTTCGTTAGCATTTTTATTTCTATTAAAATTTGCATCAATACTATTTCTAGTAATCATATTTTTGGTCTTTTTGTTATTTTTTGTTCTATTGGTCACTTTTTATTCATTTATTTATTTTTGATTGCTCACATGAAATATTTTACTATTATGTGCTTTAATTATAATCTCTAGATTTTCACAGCAACTATAGCAGTTTTTGGTTGTTTTTATTAAAGATTTTGTGTAAGGTGTTTGTTACGGCAAAATGCTTTTCGATGAGGGTTAAGAAGTTTTTGCAGAGTTTGATTTTTACCATTTGGTTATATTTCTTTTTTGTCCGTTTTTAGTCTTATGACTATTGGTGTTCTGTTGTTTGTAGTTGATTTCGATAGTGCTATGTTGGGATGTTACTTGATTTCTTAAATATATTTTCGTCACTAGAACTTTTGCAAAGTCTTCTCTCGATAGAATTAGGAATCTGATATTTGGCATAATTTTATATTAACTAAATCAATATACTTTAAGTTTATAAGGACTTAATTAAAAATAAAATCGTAATCTTGGAGACAATTCTAACCAACATACCTTGTTAATTCACCCAGTGAAAGGGAGATAATTCAATTTGAGATTTTATCAGTTAGTGTCCGTGTATTTTAGATATAATGGCATTCATTTACCCAAACATATTGTATTTTATCAAATATATTAATCGATATAAACACACGTTAACTCACACATACAAACATGCATATAATATATATATATATATATATATATATATATATATATATACTAGCTGCACCCTGCCACGCGTTGCTGTGGCTCAAATTGGTGCAATGGAAAAAGTTCCAAAATGAGAAAAAGCATGTTTCTTATAGGTTTAATTTTCCATTTTGCATGGGTACACAGTTTTTGTTGTTCCATTTTCTTAGCTGATTTAGAGATTTTCTGGTTTGGTGACTCTTGAATACGTAACATAAATTGTCCATGTGAAAAAACAGTCAGTGTGTAACTGTAAGCCACAGAATTGTAAAGATTGTTCCCTGTGCTTTGTTGATGGTTATTGCAAACGACAATAAAATTGGAAAGTGCAATTTCCTAAAGTGTAATGGTGTATCTGGTAGAATCATAGGAATGCATGGAATGAAGATATATATATCTGTAAAAAGTCCTGTTATGATTGTTGTTTCTATGATATTGTTTGTTAATTTTTTTTTTACTGCAAGCCATGTGCCTTTGCAAAGCTTGGGTTAGTTTATATTTCACAACATGATAATTAGTACGCCAAATTTCAGTTGCAATACATGTGGTGGCATCCTTGGCAAATATAGCTGTTGTATATATATATATATATATATATATATATATATATATATATATATATATATATATATATTCAGAATGTGAAGCCTATAGCATTTATTTTTTGTTTGTATGACTATGAGATCATATTGTTACTCAGCCCCTCACCTTTTATTTATTTATTTATTTATTTATTCCGGAATCTATTAAATACAGATTATTATTTAATCTTGATTTACCTAGTCAGGTTCTAGGCGGATTAGTAAATATTTATTCCTATGCAAACAGCCAGTTTTTTGCCGTTTATTTCATAATTTCCCAAACATCTCAACAAAAATAACCTTCTTAGTGACACTCAATATGGTTTCCGTTCTGCTAGATCTACAGCAGATGTCCTTACAGTTATATCGCATAGGATTAGCAAATCTCTCGACGGTGGCAATCTTTCTAGGGCAATTGCTCTTGACATATCTAAAGCCTTTGATAGGGTATGGCATAAAGGTTTACTTCATAAGATCGCTAGCTATGGTATAGCTGGAAAAGTCTTCTCAATTATTAAATCATTTCTTTCTGATAGGTCCATAAGAGTAGTAGTTGAGGGGCAAAAATCAGAAGCTCACAGTATTAATGCCGGTGTCCCTCAGGGATCCATCCTGGGCCCAACTCTTTTCCTGATCTACATTAATGATCTTCCAAATCATATCCTTACATCATTTGTAGACATTTATGCTGACGACACTACCATTTATGGTAGCACATCTAAGACAGTAAACGACCAAGTTCTCTCCAATTCTCTCTCCTCTGATCTTGAGCACGTAGTACAATGGGGAAAGGAGTGGCTGGTTACTTTTAATGCATCTAAAACCAAGCTTCTCTCTTTACATCATCAACATTCTAATCCACATTTGTCATCAATTGAAATGAATGGCTCTCGTCTTCAGGAGGCGTCAAGTTTTGACAAGCTTCTGGGATTGACCATTACTCCTGATCTTAAATGGAACACGTATATCAAATCTGTTGCCAAGGCCGCTGGAAAAATGGTGGGATCTTTCTATCGATCCAGTAGATATCTCACTGCTGATGCTATTCTCTATCTATATAAGAGCCAGGTACGTCCAAGGATGGAATACTGTTGCCACATCTGGGCAGGAGCTGCTAGAAAGGACTTGTCCTGCCTTGATAGAGTTCAAAATAGACTTCGTAGCCTCGTAGGAGATGTCCTTTTCTCCTCCTTGCAACCTCTATCTCACAGAAGAGATGTTGCGAGTTTGTCTCTGATGTATCGTTATTTTCATGGAAAGTGTTCAACTGAGCTTCAATCTATGGTCCCCCCTCGCCAAACTTTCACAAGAAACACTCGTCTAGCTGTAAACACTATCAATAATTCCCCCCACTCTTTATCTGTGCCTAAACCTAAACGTAGATTCCATGAACAAAGCTTCTTTCCTAGAACTGCACGCCTGTGGAATTGTCTTCCGTTTTCCTGCTTTCCGGCTGACTACAATATGGTTGTGTTCAAGTCTAAAGTAAATAAGTTCTTGATGAGCCGTTCCATATAAGTTATTAAATTTACCAAATTTTCATTACTAATGATTACTATATTGACCAACTTCTACTGTACACTCTTTAACCCTTATCCTTGAGTGGCCTCTGGGCCTTGATAATGTGGTGATGCCTTTGTAAAAAATAAAAAAAATAAAAAGATATTGCTATTAGATTCCAGGGTGCATAGTGTTAGATAATATAAGGGTTAAAAGTGTTAATTAGCTATTATCGACCTAACTATCTATCTATCTAGTGATAAGTGGACAACACCAGTGACCTTGCTAGGCTAAGAATAGAAATATTGTTTAGATCAAAAATGTTTATCTGATAGTTAATTATGTAAATAGTTAAGTGATACGTTTATAGCTGTATTTAGCTATAAACATAAGAATTTATCAATCCAAAACAATAATTGATAAGTGACACTGTTCATATCAAATTTACATAGGTGGCCGGATGTTACGTTAATGAGACGTGTCCTTTAATCGGTTACGTCACCGGAAATGGGAGTTCAAAAAGATTAGAGCAGCGAGATTGAGTTTTGTCACCAAGGTGTGCAGACAGGCTCCAAGGAGGCCGGGAAGCAGGCTAGACAAAAAGTAAGCATGTAGACACGTAAGTAGACTCCTGTGTGAAGACACTGAAACATCCGAAATAAATTTATATTTATGAAATATAAAGTCATTGTCCCGTGGTTCACAAAGAAGAAAAACCAGGTATGTTGCAATCGTCTAATTGAGTCAGTAAGGTGGGCAATCATCACAACGCCCAGCAGCAGCAAGAAGACAAAGGACCTCTGAACAGGAAAGTATGAAGCATAATTCTTCTTCCATATATCATCCTCTTCTTCTATATCCCTCAGGTTATGTGAACAGAAACGATTTTTATACTCCGCGATATAACAATAGGTTGCAGTACCCAAATTTATTAGGTGTATATTTTCTTTCACTTTCCAATAGTGAACATTGTAATCTGTGTTCTATGTTATTCCCCCATAGCTCTCCTACCTATTTAGCTAGGGATGCTAATTTCTTATAAGTTAGCTCATATTTAATTTTAAAATATATTATATGGTTACAGAATCTGTCCTAAACTGACAGTCCGTCGAAACTATATATGTCCTATTTCTATTATATTCAATGATTTTGCAGTTATATACAACGTCAGAAATAAGGCATTTACAATCTAAGAGACATTGATTATTGTTTCTACATTTACGGGAAAGTATATTTGCAGTGTTTTTGGCTAATACCTTGTCACTTCCCTTAATTGCTTTATCTACTTTTTACGTTGTTAGAACTTATTATAGTTTTCGCTAGGTTTACAGATATTGAGAATGATAATTTTACTGTATTTTTTAGTGAGAATTTCCTTAAAGGAAGTAACTTATCAAAAATGAGGTAACATTCCTTTGCCAAGTTGTTTTGGATGTGTGCAATGTAAGATGGATTAAACCACATACATTTTCTATGTATGTTTTTTTATTCCTATTTTCACCATCTTTATTGTTTTTTTTATTCCTATTTTCATCATCTTTATTTAAATTTATAATGTTCTTACAATTTATATGCCTAGAATTGCCCAGGATCATATTATAAGATAAAACATGGAATGGTGTCTATTCTATTCTTGCCACCTTAGGTTCACTGGTTCGTACTTAAACATGACCTAACTAATGTTCTGTCGAAAGATTTTGCCAGACATATGTACATACAGATAAGATTTATATTATAGCTATATGCACACACACACACACAACATAAATATATATATATATATATATATATATATATATATATATATATATATATATATAAGCTCCTTCAGTCTTTTACAGACTATGGATACCCACAAAAGGGTGCCTTTGCATAAAATTCTTGTGGCAAGAAGTTCAGAATCTCCAACCATACCTCTTCTGAATCCACATTATTAAATACCAGTGGCAAGTGAAGTGTATGTACAGGACTACTGGAAGCAAATGCCGAAATAAGCGGAGAGCACGTACAACGCCTGGAATTTCCAAATGGTCACCCGTCTGGTACACACACATATACATATATATATATATATATATATATATATATATATATATATATATATATGTATGTATATATATATATATATATGTATATATATGTATGTATATATATATGTATATATATATGTATATATTTATATATATATATATATGTATATATATGTATGTATATATATATGTATATATATGTATGTATATATATATATGTATATATATATGTATATATATATATGTATGTATGTATATATTTATATATATGTATATATATATGTATGTATATATATATATGTATATATATATGTATGCATATATATATATATATATATATGTATATATATATATATATATATATATATGTATATATATATATATGTATATATATGCATATATATGTATATATATATACATATATATGTATGTATATATATATATATGCATATATATGTATATATATATATACATATATATGTATATATATATATATATATATGCATATATATGTATATATATACATATATATATATATATATATATATATGCATATATATGTATATATATACATATATATATATATATATATATATATATATATATATATATATATATAGTCTTGGAAATTTTTTAACCTTTAAAACTATAGAAAATTTTTTAATTAATTTGCTTTTATCATTCGTTGGAAAACTATTTAGTCAATAAGTCATTTGATTACCTGTCATCAATGCATCAACTTTCTCCCTAAAATTCGCAATAGTCCGAATGTTTTTTTTATTTAGGGATTATCAGTTGTTTACCATGAGACACCGTTTCGGAGATTTAAAAACAATCGGAGATTTAAAAACAAAACTAAATAAAACAATATTAAATTATGGCTGCCCACCAGTGTTGCTCAACACCACCTTTATTAATCACAAGAACAAACAGTGATTCAGATATTGGACCTAGTTTCCTATTTATGATTAATGTGGCTAACCTATTCATGTTATAAAAAATGTCTTCCTTATCTGTGAGATTCGTCCTTGTCTCCAAAGTCAAAATGGATATATTTTTTTTAATTAATCAGTGTTGTATTTATAAGATTAGGATTAATCCATTTGACTACTTATCACCCCTATTATTATTAGTACGTTATATATTCACATTCTTATTTATCTAATAAAAATATATAAAAGTTAAAAAATATATATATATATACATTTCTTTTTTAATAATATATTTTCTACATTAATAATATAGTTTGGATTTCCTTTATTAATATATTCTGGTTAATTTCAAACGATTCAAAATCATCAGAATAACGAACAAATATTTTATTTAATTGTTTAAATATTTTAGTTATATCACCGCATTGTTTAATCATCATTGTTAATAAACTGGAAACTGTGGGCATAAAATCTATTAATTTTAAAGTAACGCAAGTTATTCTATAAACTCTGACATATTAGTTCCTTAAAACATAAATACAGGACAGGCACTATATTTGTGCGGCATACAAACTATTTGAAAGGGGAAATAGTTCTTTTATCGAATATTTTATAAATAAAATTTCCATCCCTAATTTTTGTATCTAAATCCAGAAATGTAGCTTGTGTTTCTCTATCATATATATATATATATATATATATATATATATATATATATATATATATATATATATATAAAGCTGAATGTCTGTGTGTTTGTGTGTGTGTCTGGTCACGAATAGGCTCCTATATGGTTGACTGTTTTAAAAAACTGATTAAATATAATGATAGAAGATGTATTGAGACACAGGAATGGGTATGTTTGATCTGGCAGAACGGTGGTTCATTAAAATTGTGGGATGAGCGTTCGCGCCTGGTCCACAAAGTATGGAAATAAAAAATTTTAAAAATAAAATAAAACGTTTGCAAGTGTTTTTGATATAGATGTACATAAGAATGCCTTGATAAGTATGTTTTAACTTAAATAGGGATGGTATAATATAATTGTGGGGTCTTCGTTCGCGCATGGCCTCCATAGAATGAAAATAGGCACAAACTTTAATAAAGACTTTTCATATCTATCTGCGTAAGTATACTTTGATAATTATGTTTCAGTTTGAAGAAATACGGTATAATAAAATTATGGGGTGTTCGTTCGCACCTGACCTCCACAGAATGGAAATCTGTCACAAAGTTTAACAAGCTTTTTTTAATATAGATCCACAGAATATTGTGATAAGTGTTTCAGTGTGAACAGGTATAGTATAATAAATTATGGGGTTTATCTATTTTATTTTTACTTGCTTTGGTTTTGATACCCCCAAATTCGAAGCTATCTCTTTACAACCCTTCCTTTTCATAACCTATCATACTTTCATAAATCAGAGTCCATTTTCTGTAGGCTGTTTTTGAACCCAGTCAACGACGTATTCTTTTGCTAGTATATATATAATCTCATGTGCGCATGGAAAGGGACCCTGCACTCATCCCCGATGGGCTTTCCTGAGGCCACAGTCCTAGTTGAAGAAAGGTCAGCTAATGGTCTACTTGTGTTGCATGTCTGATACCCTGCATAACCTCTTGTTCAGCTCCCCCTCACCTAACTGAAACTCTTTAAAAATATGATGACAGTACAATAATAAAAAAAATAAGCTTCAACCAGGCATAGGGACAAACAAATCCAACTTGCCTCCTCCCTTGAGGCTTGCATTCACTAACATCCGTCGGCTTAGAACTAATTTAGCTGATGTTGAAGCATTTCTCCTAACAAATACCCCGGATATCTTAGCACTAAGCGAGACTAACCTACACGCCTCCATCCCCTCTAACTACTTTAACATGCCTGGATATCTCCCACTCTGCCGTAAGGACTGACAGATATATGCACGGACTTGGAGTCTACATTCGTAACATCCTCCCCTGACTAGAGAAACAAACCTAGAAACGGACGATCAAGCCTTTATGTGCTTTAGACTAAACATACAACATAACATTAGCTACTTTTACTTTCTCTACCGCTCTCCCTCGACCCAGGACTGCACCATAATAAATAAAGTCTCTGACAGCATAGACACAGCACTCTCCCTCAGCACTAGCGCACAAGTACATGTATTTGGTGACTTTAATGTTCACCACAAAAACTGGCTTGGATTCTCTACTCACACAGATGCAGCGGGCAGCACAACACATAGCTTCGCTATATCTCACTCCCTATCACAAATGGTTACGTTTTCAACCCGTTTCCCTGACCAGCAAGAACAACACGCATCACTCCTAGATCTGTTTCTGACCAAAGTTCTCGAGGATTGTATAACAAATGCTGAGAGCCCCTCGGGAACGCTGACCATGCAGTGATAATGGTAGAAATCGCCCTAAATTCTAGACCCAAAACTGAAGAGCCAGTGCTCAAAACAACGAGATATTATAAAAAAGGCCGACTGAGAAGCCATCAGAAATCTTATCAGAGATGCCCCATGGGGAAATATTTTTTCTCTTCCTGCTGAACAGTGTGTAAATGAGACTACTGAATGGTTCAAAACAGCAATTGAAGCACATGTTCCCATGCGGAAATTTTATAGCAAGCCCCACTCTCCCCAATGGTTTACTTCTACTTGTGCAACTGCCATTGCTCAAAGGCAGCATGCATACCGCAGATTTAACCGACATAAGTCCAGTTCAAACAGACAGAAGTATATAGAAACCAGAAGTAACGATAAGAAAGAATTTTCTGAAACCACTAAAAAATGCACCGAAGCACAAAAATTAGGAAATCGTGACTTCTGGAAAATCTAACAACAGTGTAGTAAATAATGGGCAATCAACAATTCCCCCACTATCCAACAATCACGAGGTTGTTTGCTCAGCAACTGACAAGGCTAATATGCTTCCAGCCGGTTTGCCTCGAACTCCACACTGGCCCTTCCAACCACCCCCTGCCTGTTTCCTTTGCAGACAAACGCCCCGCTAGACGATCTAAAAATCACCTCTCCTCAGGTGCATGCTATCATAAAAAACCTTGACACTTCAAAAGCATGTGGACCTGATCTAATCTCGGCTGTGCTATTAAAAAAGTGCTCAGCCGAAGTAGCTCCAGTTCTCTCCAAACTCTACAACAAATGCCTTAATGAATCATGCTTTCCGGCTGTTGGAAAACTGCTTCTGTAGTACCAGTTTTGAAGAATTCTGGCGAAAGAACTGACCCATTAAATTATTGTCCCATTAGCCTCCTCCCACTTTTCGACAAAATATTTGAGACCATTATTAACCATGCTCTAGTCCGGCATCTTATAGATGCTAAACTTCTGACTGACAAACAATATGCATTTAGACAAGTCCGTTCCACAGCAGACATCCTCACTGTAATCTCTGAACGTATATACCATTCACTGGACAAAGCAGGGGAGGGTTGAGCGGTAGCTCTAGATATATCTATGGCTTTTGACAGGTTATGGCATGAGGGTCTCCTCAGGAAAATCAGATCATATGGTATCACTGGTAGAATACTTAACATAATTAAATTCTTCTTAGATAAGAGAAAAATCCAGGTTGTCCTCGACGGTCGTACATCTAAACAATATGATATAAATGCGGGAGTGCCTCAGGGGTCTATCCTTAGACCTCTATTCTTCCTAATATTTATTAATGACCTTCCCGACAAAACTGCCTCTGAGATGGGTATATATGCTGATGACACCACACTCTATAACAGGCATGACAGGAAAACAAATGAACACATAACTAAAGAAATGGCAAAAACACTAGAGGATGACCTCCAATCTGTAGTGGAATGGGGACAAAAATGGATGGTCACATTCAATGCTGCCAAGACTAAACTGGTTTCCTTCAATAATTACAAGAAACCTTCTCTGCCACCAATAGCAATGACCAGTGACTCTTTATCTGAGAGTACATCTTTCAAACTGCTTGGCCTAACGTTCACAGGAAACATGAGTTGGAACAATTACATTGAAAACATTGCCAGGGCCGCTGCGAAGAAGGTAGGCTCTCTCTACCGTGCTAGAAAACTACTAACACCCGAAAGTATCCTGTACCTCTATAAGCCCACCATTCGCCTATGTATGGAGTATTGTTGTCACATTTGGGCTGGTGCATCTGCTACTAGTCTCTCGCTCCTAGACAAGCTTCAAAAAAGAGTCGTAAGTCTGATAGGCCCTGAACTGGCATCTAAGCTTCAGCCTATGGCCCATCAACGAAACGTTGCATCCCTCTGCCTGTTCTACAAGTATTTTAATGGTGAATGCTCTGACGAACTGCAGACACTTGTGCCCCCACGACGTAGACACCCTCGACAAAACCGACAGGCAGCTAAATCCCACCCTCATGCAGTAGAGATCTGTAGATGTAAAAGATCTTTCTACTGCAGTAGTTTCTTCTCCAGAACCGCTAGACTCTGGAATTCCATTCCAGGTCCCTGCTTCCCCAACTGTACTGACATGCAGAAGTTCAAGTGTAACGTGAACTGACATCTTGCTTCCCAAATCCCTACATAGTGCCCCAGTAATTGCTGCCCCTGATAGTAGTCCCCTACACCAAAGTGGCAATGTACCTTGTGAAAATGTAAAAAAAAAAATTAAAAAAATTACATTGCAATCTCGTATACTTTTATGTTTTTCGTAAGTTAGGAATAAATCCTTTAGCTTGAGGCAATTTTTATTTTTGTCTCAGTAATTCTTCTTCTGTTGTTGTTGTAGAAGAAGAAGAAGAAGAAGAAGAAGAAGAAGAAGAAGAAGAAGAAGAAGAAGAAGAAGAAGAAGAAGAAGAAGAAGAAAGAAAGAAAACACGCAATGACCAAACTACGGATGAAATGATAATACAGAATTCTGTTAAAATGACGATACTTCTGCAGTTTCAAAACAATGACACAGTCGGTAAACCAGAACAGAATATATTGAAAAGCTTTGCACCCCAAACATTTTACATGAAAATACACAATGCTTAGCATATTAACAATGGTTCACTACATCAGAAAGTTACCATTCCAGCAAGGTTCATAAACGTCAGAAGTACTAAATTTACTTCTGTAAAATAAAATAAATGCAATTGGCTGCCCTTCATCTGCTAATACTTTTCAAATATTAAATCATTTTTCTATGAGAGTCTTCGACAATAATCGGAACTGAAATCCTTCATTCCTTACACATACCGTTTTCTTCAGTCTAATTGCTGTAATGTTCATAACGTCTTCACGATTTTAATTTCGATCTTTTGAAAGTTCAAATCTACTTTACTAGATGGTTCTTATTCTTCATTTCCTGTTAGATATTCAGTAATTATTTCTTAAGTGCCTTCAGCAGGCTTTGAACTCACAAACTCTGGATAGAATTCACCCTTGATATTTTGACCACTTAACTATGCATACTACAGGTAATTCAGTTCGAATAAAATCTAACAGGTTACCAACAACGGCAAAAGGCATCAAAAGAAGGCCGAAGAATGCAACAGCCGAAACGTTGTAAATATAACGACGAAAAAGAGAAAAACACATGTAAATAATGTAAAGAATTAATCCGTGTTTCTACTTTCTATGCCGATAGCCGTTATGCCATTTCTGCAGTGCCATGGCAGCAAACCAAACTTGTAATTTCTCTAAAAGACTTTTCTTTGTTCTTATGCCAATTCCATTTCATTCAGTTCTAGGCAACCAAATGTTAAATTCAAGAAAACCTACAACATGGTTTCCGATTAGTCCAGGGAAATTCTTTGGAAAAGTTTCATCACAATCTTTTTTCCTTTAACTAAAACGCAACATGGATAGTATTTTCTGAATATTTTAGATGAAGATTGATTTTTCGTATTATTTGGATTCTTTAGACTACTATTCTCATTTTAGCTATTATTTTCATAATGTTTCGATCGATATAATCTCCGACCTTCTTCGGGTGTATCGAAAAAGAGTAAAAAAATACACGGCAAGACTTTTTTTTTTAGTAGACGTTTCATCTTTTGCTCCCTTCAGCATATATCATATTATTTAGATGTACGACCGTCGCTGAAAACCTAGATTCTTCTCTTATTTAAGAAGGATTTAATTATGTTAAGAATTCATCCAGTAATTCTGTAGGATCTGATTTTCCTGAGAAAACTACCGTTCCATACCCTATCAAAAGCCTTAGATATTTATATGTTAAATTACAGCAGTAATTTAATTTTTCATATATATAGTATATAAGAAATAGTAAAATTCGGAAACACTTCCATCGTTTTTTTTTCGGGAAATTTTACATTAGAATACGTTTTTAGATTTTATGTAGATTCTTTAACTTTTGTACGAGCCCCTCTAGTCTCGCACAAAAACACGCGTTCATATCTCGTCATTTTTCTTGTCATACACATACGCGTACACAAACATACGCGCACACATACACACACGTAGATATATTCACGTTCATGTTCACGTACATACACTCACATTCACGTGCATACACACACACGCTAACATACACACATGTACGCAGACATACGCGCACACGTACGTACACATGGGCAACGTTACTTTCCCTTTAAGGGAAATCCACACATGCGCAAAAGACCACCGGAAACAACTATAAAAGCAAGAGACATAAGCTGTTTCCCCCTTTTAATTCGGCTTCCGACCTGAGAGGTCGACGGACCAACCGGTTCCTTTCAGGGGGCGCGCGCGTAGCGCGCGCGCGCCTCACGTCACCTGCTATTATGCGTGGGGCAAGAGTCAACAGACAGTACGTACACCTTATATGCTTTCTATCTCCATGAACTGGATTGACTTTCTCTCTCTCTCTCTACAACAATAGACTTTCCCTCTCACCAGTTAACAGCGAGAGACGCACGCCAAACTGAACACGTTCTGTACCCTTTTCTTTCATTTTTTTTCTTCACGAAATAAATTCTAGTTCGTTTAATTCAATTTAACACGTTGTTCGTTTCTTCCTCAAAACAATTCATTTTTCCTATTTTGCCACACCGCAACAAATTGGTGACCCGACATGAGATGAACACGCATTTCCTTCTATACCCTAGTCCACAACACTTTCTATTCCATAGGGAATACGTAAACATTATGCAGACAGACATTGAGTTTGTTTATATATATATATATATATATATATATATATATATATATATATATATATATATATATATATATACGCCAGGCTCCCAAATGCTAATGCGATAATGTTACAGAGTTAGTTTGGAATCCATTTTAAAAGCCGTTCAACATATGCATACATGTAAAATCGAATATAAAGATGGTGACAATGATTATGATTAATATGCAACAATTTCTTTAAAGTTATTTTTTTTTAAACCTATACGTTTTTTTTTCTTCAGTTTAATCATTTTTCTTTTATTTCTAATTCTTTAAAAATAACTGAAAAAAGTTTTTTTATTGGTAATAAATGTCAATTTTTAAAAACTTTTATTACTTTTCTTCTTTATCATTCTATTACCCCACATCTGCTGAGAAGCGACTTTTTGCACCCTTGACAGTGCTAATGTTAGCTCGTCTAGCGACAGCTGTCGTTGTCGAAGCTGTAAAGGTGAGAGACTTGTTGCGCGCGGGTTTGTCGGGGTTACACCGGAGAGATAGAGGGGAGGGTGGTCGAGTTCGGATGTACGCGGTAAGAGAGACATTACAGTCAACGTCGCCTTTCTCACCCGAGAGTGGGAGTTTTATTAAAAGGATGTAAGAGATGAGAGTGGGTGGAATAGGGGCGGAGAACGCAGTGACAGTGGAGAGGCTGGGTTAGGAAGATAAGTCGCTTGAAACAAAATGGGACTCCAGGTTGGAAAAGAAATGAGACGAG
Organism: Euprymna scolopes; assembly: GCF_053919585.1. NCBI lineage: Eukaryota > Metazoa > Mollusca > Cephalopoda > Sepiida > Sepiolidae > Euprymna > Euprymna scolopes. The sequence continues at coordinate 164,192,648 of NC_136486.1, forward strand.
CTGTACATCATCGCAATCATTCGCCAAATCATCATCATCATTATCGACAAAAATATGTTAATAACATTTTTTTAAACGTTCATTTATTTTGACTAGCGGTGCTACCCGGCATTGCCTGGGACAAAAGTGTAACATTACTTCTCAAGTCAGCGTGAGGGAAATAATTCTAATTAAAAAATCAGAGTTACTTCCTCTTGGGTGATAACACTTAAAGATGCATATTAATCTTCGTAAACTTAAATAATATAAATGCTCGTTTTAACACTAATATAAGAAATTCTGCGGAAATAAGCAGGTTCCTCATTGGTCGGTTTGACCGCCCACGATTTTGTTTGAACCTATCAGATTGATTGTGCTTACTAACTGCCGAGGGTATTCTTGGCGCTAAATTTATATTTTCAATCCGCTAGTTTTCACAGACAACAGGTCGAATGGACGTACGAAAACTCACTCGAGGTTTATAGCCTCCAAACTCCTTTGTCTCACTCAGACACATTAATGCCCTAATGTGGAGCGAAATATTATTATCATTTGCAAACAACAATGCCTTTATGTTGGGCGAAGCATTATATTCATCGCACAGTGTTGTACTATGTGAATGGATTGGCTCTCATTATTACTTATAATGTCTCTCAGAGACGAAATTAAGGTCTACATTTTGATCTGTCATTTGTCCGGCATTCGGACGGTTATGCACAGTGAACTCAACAAGGACTACCAGACTCGCAGCATCTATCTTTGGAAGGCATCACTTAAGTCATCAAACTGTTGCAGCTATTCTTCAACCAGCATGAAGTAGTTTATCTTGCATTACGCGAAGATAAACCATGAGCTACTACCCTTTTCGGGTATTACCAGCCCTGCTCGGCCGATAGCTACAGATGACACATCTTTTGCAATTTGGATCTTTTTACTTTTTTTTACGTTTTTTAGAAAACAATCAGAAATCACAACAGGCTCACTTTTAAACTTCAACGTAAATTTTATTAGATTGTTTTCTTTCATTCTGCCAATGGCAAACAATTTTTTTCCTACATTTTAGTTTCCATACAAATGGGACAATGCTCATCAAGAGAATATAATCTTTATAGATTTTGGTTAGTATTTTTTTTTACTTTTAGCTGAACATACGCACAATCAACTGCTCTTTATAGCATTGACTTTTATCACTCTCTCTTTCTCCCGCCACTGTTTTCCTCTGTTTCTCCCCACTACCTCTTTCCTCTTCGCTCAGCCGATTCCTCTCTCTGAAATACACGCACATAGGCGTGAGGATAATAACTTTGTGAATTAAATTAAGAGTTACTTCCGTTTTTATGACAACATCTAAAAATGTATGTACGTCTTGATAACATAAAATGATATTAATGTTCGTTTATGAATCTATTTTTGATTTTATATATTATATATTTGGGGTAACAATGATTAAAAAATATCAACTTTGTTGGTATTTTTGTGTATTTTTCAAGTTTTAGCTGGACATACAGATATTTGCCTTTATAGATTTTGCATATGTATTAAGACATTCCGAAAATATAATTATTTCATAGTTCATACTTGATCATAAACTATCAAAATTATATTGATACATTGAAATATTAGAACGACTAATACTTTATATGGTCATTTTCATTTATTATGCATCATACTGCGTTTTTGTTAATATTGTTTGCTTGGATAATAACCCTAAAACAATCGGTTAATTTTAGACCACAGGGTGGGAATAAACATAGACAATTACAAGCAGAAAAATGAAACTTTTCGTATCTATTAATAAGTCATCACTTATCAAGGCTAAAAGATAATTGAGGATAAGGATTGATGAGATATATTGCCAATTAAATGATGAATATTACGATGATTTATGAAGATGGTTTATGCCAAGTGTTTATTGATATTAGATTTGAAGACGACCATTTTATAGGCCTCAGAGAATTAATGTCGTAATAAAATGTTACTCAAATAGGAAGTATTTAGATAGACACTGTTCATGAAAATGCTGTTTGATATTAGGTGCATGGAGGGAGAAAGGAAAGTTCTTTGCAGAGGGGGTAGTAGGACAAGTTCTTGCTGTAAATGTTTTACAGGGATAAATTGTAAATATATATATACATAGAAATTTGGCGATTAAGGGGTCAAAGTTCAACGATTTGACCTTTGAGAACTCTACCAAACTCCTCCTACAATTTTGGGTCTACGCACTTGATATTTTAGATATAGGTTCATTGGATATGGATCTAACTTAATAACTTGATTTGAACCCAAAACAATAAATTTTAAGGGGTCATAATAGGGGTCTAATTTAAAAAAAATTTATCTCTGCGGTCTCTTCCAAATTACTCAGACAATTTCTGATCTAAATATTTAAAATTTTACATAAAGGGTATTCAGAGATAGGGCAAGCTTTGTCATCAGTTTGGGTCGAAAATTTTTAGTTATTAATATATAAATGTATGTATGTATGTCTGTTTGCATGTCTGCCTTAAGCTTTCAATAGAGGCGACGGATTTTACCAAGATCAGTATTGTTTAAAAATTCGATATTTCATACGAGAAATATCGAAAAATTGGCTAAAAACATTGATATCTTCCCCTTCAACTAGGAACTGTTCTAAAGGGGGGGGTCACTTTTTTCGCCGATATTTTTTAAAGTTATCCTCTCCTTTAGATTGTCTAGCCTTAATTTAAAAAATGTCGCTTCCGGTTTGGCGTTGGTCGTAACAGCATAAACGTTAGGTTTTACCCCGTTCTTTTCCTCCTTTGCGGTGCAGGTTCGAGCCTGCCTTCCTACTACCACTTTTTTTTTTTTTGCTCAACATACACATCCAAACACCTGCGCAACGCCGGGCGCCCATGCTAGTGTATATATATATATATATATACTTCGTTTGAGTCCTAAAAAGTAAATTTTAAGGGGCCATCATAGGGGTCAAAGTTTTAAAAAATTGACCGTTTTTTTTTTTTTTTGCTCAGCATACACCTCAAAACACCTGGGCAATGCCGGGTGAAATACTAGTATATATATATATATATATATATATATATATATATATATATATATATATATATAAAATATATATACACACATATACAAAATAATATATATATATATAAAATATATATACACACATATACAAAATAATATATATATAAACTATATATATACACAAGAGAATATATATATATATATATATATATATATACAAAATAATATATATATATATACACACACGCAAAAGAATATGTATATATGCAAAATTATACATACAAAAGAATATATCTATACAAAAGAATACATATATATATACATAAGAGGGGCGTGCAATAAGTAATGCCATTGACCCACTTTCAATTGTCTGATTTAGCTTAAATTTTGTGTACACTGATTTCTATGTCTACGGGTTATGTGGCAAATTACAGCTCTGAACTAATTGTGGTTTCTGTTTTACAGGTGTTTGAACTGAGTCAGGTGTGAATTGGAGCCTGTCGAATGTCGAGCAGTGATCCGGTTTTTGTATTTGAAAGGACGCACACCACAAGAGACTTTTGATGAAATGAAAGAAACTGATGGTGATAATGCCCCATCATATGACCTTGTAAAACGCTTGTATCGTGAATTCAAACATAGCCGGAAGTCTATGGAAACAGCTCCCAGACCTGGTAGCTTCCCTTCTGCCATTGATGAGGCATGTATCCATCAAGTTGAGGCTGCCATTTTGGAAGATCGACGCATTACTATTCGCCAAATAGCCCAAGATGTCAAGATTAGTACAGGGTCTGTGGAAACTATCATTCATATCCATTTGCATATGCATATGGTGTCTGTCAGATGGACTCCTAGGTTGCTCCCACCATTACAGAAGCGAGAACGCGTCGAGTGCTCGAGGATGAATTTGGAGATGTACCAAGAAGATGAGTCAAAGTTTTTCAAAAGACTGATTACACAGGATGAAACCTGGATCCATCACTATGATCCAGAGACCACTTCCCAGTCAATGCAGTGGAAGCACTTGGACTCACCACCTCCAAAGAAGGTAAGGGTACAGCCCTCTGTTGGCAAGGTCATGCTCACAGAACAGACCAGAACGGAGTAGTGATGACAGATTTCCTGGCAAAGGGTACTGCAATTACAGGAGCCTATTATGCTTCACTTTTGAGGAAATTAAGGGAAACTATTAAAATCAAGAGGCGGGGAAAGATCAGCAAAGGTACCCTCCTCTTGCAGGGCAGGACTCTGGTTCACAACTCGCAGGTCGCCAGATCAGAAGCACGGGCGGGTTGTTATGAAATCCTTCCCCATCCTTTCTACTCTTTTGACCTTGCACTCTTCGACTTTCATCTCTTTCCAGCCATGAAGTTGTTTTTGAAAGTAAAGCATTTCCCAGATGATGCAGCCTTGATTTCTGAAGTCACGTCGTGGTTGGAGGACCAACCTGGGGTGTTCTACAAAAACGGTCTCCAGAGCTGCATCAAACGATGGGAGAAATGCATAATTCTGGGTAGTTCCTATGTAGAGAAAGACTAATAACCGTGCCAAGTTTCGTTGCTGCTATGGGAAGTGCGTCAGGGGTATTACTTATTGCACGCTCCCCGTACATACAAAAGAATATATATATATATATACGCATAAGCCTGACGAATCCTATAGTTGGATTGGTTTATATATATATATATATATATATATATATATATATATATATATATATATATATATATATATATATATAAACCAATCCTTTTTTAAAAAATTCAGAAATACTGGAGGAACTTAAAATACTTCAAGACAAGTTTGTAATAGTTCCGATTGATAAAGCGACAAACAATATAGCTTTTATATGTAAAAAATATTATATACAACGTTTATTGGTAGAAGTAGGACTTATAGGTAACGTTTCGGATATCTATGAAGTAAGTAATATTAATTTAGATAGCATTATTCTGAATAATAGTATAATTAGTGAAAAAGTAGGATTAAAGTTAGAAGATAAACACAAAAATCTTCCATGTATGTATTAGATACCTAAAATGCATAAAAATCCAGTTAGTGCTAGATTTATTGTACGTGCATCACTAAACCTTTAAGTAAAGCTATATCTAAAATATTTAAATTAATTATAAATCAAATAAATAATTTTCACCTGAAAAGAAAACTCTATAGTAATATAAATCTATTTTGGGTAGTAAATAATTCCCAACTAGTGAAAGAAAAATTAGATAAAATAAATTCCAGAATAAAAGTAAAATCTATAGCTACTTATGATTTTAGTACGCTATATACTAAAATTCCGCACGAAAAATTTATAAAAAAATTAAATTATACTGTAGATTTGGCTTTTGAAGGTGGAAAAGGTAAATATATAGACTTTTCAAACTCTAAAGCTTTCTGGTTTAAAAATAAAAATATCCAAATGAGTGTTTCTAAAGGTATTTTAAAAATATTTATAAGTCATCTTATTAAAGAATACTATTTTCAAATAGGAAATAAAATATAACTCCAAACAATAGGTATTCCAATGGGATTGGATCCTGCGCCATTTTGGGCAAATTTGTATTTACATAGACTCGAGTGTATATATATATATATATATATATATATATATATACATATATATATATATATATATATATGTGTGTGTGTGTGTGTGTGTGTGTGTGTGTGTGTGTGTGTGTGTGTCATCACTATTAAAAACTGATGTATTTAAAACATATAACTTTCATGGATGTAGGAGATTTATAGATGACCTTAAATGTATAAACGATAGTGATGAATTCGAAAAAAAATAAACATCTTATATATCCAAACGAATAAAATTGAATTGTGAACATGGAGAACAACAGGGTACATTTTTGGATTTCGATATAAAAATTGAGGATGGGATTTTTCTTTATAAAATATTTAATAAAAGAAACGCCTCCCCCTTTAAAATAGTACATATGCCGCATAAAGATAGCACCTGCCCTGTTTTTATGTTTTATGGAACCATTATGTCAGAGTTTTTGAGAATAGCTCGCGTTACTTTAAAACTAACAGATTTTATACCACCAGTTTCTAACTTAGTAATAAGGATGATAAAACAAGGTGGGGATAAAAATAAAATATTTAAACAGTTAAATAAAGCATTTGTTCGTTATCCTGATGCGTTTGAATCGTTTAGGATTAACCAGACTATATTAATAAAGGAAATCCAAAACTATATTAGCAATGTATAAAATGTATTTATAATTACATATAATAAAATTATAATAATAATAAAAAAATGTATATATGTAAAAATATTTTTAACCTTTATATATCTACTGATGCAATTCTATATCTATATAAAAGCCAAGTACGGCCAAGGATGGAATACTGTTGCCATATCTGGACAGGAGCTGCCAAAAACAGCCTATCATGCCTTGACAGAGTACAAAATAGACTTCGTGGTTTAGTGGGGGATGCCCTTTTCTCTACCCTGCAACCCCTCTCCCACAGAAGAGACGTTGCGAGCCTATCCTTGTTTTATCGTTATTTTCATGGCAGGTGCTCGTCTGAACTCCAATCCCTTGTCCCCCCTCGCCAAACTTTCACGAAAAACACCCGTCTAGCTGAATCCACTGTGAAAAATTTCCCCCACTCTATATCTGTGCCTAAATCAAAACGCGGATTTCATGAGCAAAGCTTCTTTCTTAGAACTGCACGCCTGTGGAACTCTGTTCCGTCTGCCTGCTTCCCTCCGGACTACAACTTGGATGTCTTCAAGTCTAATGTTAACAAATTCCTAATGAACCGCCCCCCTAATTAAACACTTCATAAAATCTCCTCACTAACGTGATGTACTTGCAATAACCCTTATCCCTGAGTGGCTTCCGGGCCTTGATAAGTGGTGATCACTGTGTAAAAAAAAAAAAAAAGAAAGAAAAATCTAATTTTAAATAAATAAGTATGTAAATATACGAAACACTAATCATAGTGGGGCTGATAAGTAGCAACATACATTAATCCGTAATCTTATAAATACAAAACTGATAAATTAAAAAATATATCCATTTTAAATGTGGAAATTGATGAATACCAAAGGTAAAAAATTCATTTTTAAAGTATGAAAAGGTTAGTAATTGCAATTACGAATAGGATATTGGATCAAATGTTTGTAACATGCCTTCTTCCTAAGATTAAGGGTGGTGGTGTTTGATCAACACTGCTGGGGAGCCATGATGTAATATACTGTTTTGTTTTTAAATCCTCGAAACAATGTTTCATGGTAAACAACTGATGATCCCTTGAAAAATAAATTATTGGTACTATAGTAAATTCGAGAGCGAGTTGATGCAGTGATTGCAGGTGATTAAATAATTACGGACTGGATGGTTTTCTAACGAATGATAAAACATATTTTTTTGTATAGTTTTAAAGGTTGAAAAGTTCAAAGACGATATATATAAAAAAGAATATATATATATATATATATATATTTACAAAAGAATATATATATATATATATACAAAAGAATATATTTATATATACACAAAAGAATATATATATATACACACAAAAGAATATATATATATACACACAAAAGAATATATATATATACACACAAAAGAATATATATATATATATACACACAAAAGAATATATATATATACACACAAAAGAATATATATATATATATACACACAAAAGAATATATATATATATATACACACATATATATATATATATATATATATATATATACAAAAGAATATATATATACAAAAGAATATATATATATATATATAAAAGAATATATATATATACAAAAGAATATATATATATACAAAAGAATATATATATATATATATACAAAAGAATATATATATATATATATACAAAAGAATATATATATATATATATACAAAAGAATATATATATATATATATACATAAGAATATATATATACATAAGAATATATATATATACAAAAGAATATATATATATACAAAAGAATATATATATATATACAAAAGAAAATATATATATATATAGAAAAGAATATATACATATATATATATATATATATATACAAAAGAAAATATATATATATATACAAAAGAATATATATATATACAAAATAATATATATATACAAAAAAATACATATATATATGTATATATATACAAAAGAATATATACATATATATATATATATATATATATATACAAAGAATATATATATACCTACAAAAGTATATATATATCTACAAAAGAATATATATATACAAAAGAATATATATATATATATATATATATATATACAAAAGAATATAAATATATATACAAAAGAATATCAATATATATTAAATAATATATATATACAAAAGAATATATATATACAAAAGAATATATATATATATAAAAGAATATATATATATAAAAGAATATATATATATATATAAAAGAATATATATATATAAAATTATATATATATATATATATAAAAGAATATATATGTATATATATAAGAATATACATATATATATATATAAAAGAATACACATATTTATATATATAAAAGAATACACACATATATATATATAAAAGAATACACATATTTATATATATAAAAGAATACACATATATATATAAAAGAATACACATATATATATAAAAGAATACACACACACACATATATATATATTAAAGAATACATATATATATATATATATAAAATAATGCATATATATTGATATATATATATGTATATATATAAATAAAAGAATACATACATTTATGTATATGTATATAAATAAAAGAATACATATATATATATATATAAAAGAATACATATATATATATAAAAGAATACATATGTATATATAAAAGAATACATATGTATATATAAAAGAATACACATATATATATGGATATTTATATATATATATATATATATATATAAAAGAATATATATATAAAAAAGAATATATATATTTATATATATACAAAAGAATACATATATATATATATAAAAGAATACACAGATATATAAAAGAATACATATATATATATAAGAATACATATATATATAAAAGAATACATATATATATATAAAAGAATACATATATATATATATATAAAAGAATACATATATATATATATAAAAGAATACATATATATATAAAAGAATACATATACATATATAAAAGAATACATATATATATATAAAAGAATACATATATATATATAAAAGAATACATATATATATATAAAAGAATACATATATATATATAAAAGAATACATATATATATATAAAAGAATATATATATATATATAAAAGAATATATATATATATATATAAAAGAATATATATATATATATAAAAGAATATATATATATATATATATATATAAAAGAATATATATATATATATAAAAGAATATATATATATATATATATATATAAAAGAATATATATATATATATAAAAGAATATATATATATATATATAAAAGAATATATATATATATATATATATATATATATATATATATATATATATATATATATATATATATATATATGAGGAGTGTTGTTTGGCGATATGTTCTAAGATTATAAATCTGAACCCAAGTATAAGTTTGTGACTTCCAAAATTCATGCTAGAACTGTCTGCAAGCACCTTTGGCAAAACGGATAAATACTTAATTTTAATCAGTTGTAAGTGACACTCTTCTAGAGGTTGAAGATTCAATCATCAGCATGAGCGATAATCAGAATACGATACAAATTATTTAAGACATCTACTCAGTCATGGCTGACGAAATGAGAATACGTTACTTTCATGTATTAAATAAGGCATTCGTTCAAAATTCTATGCATTTTTCTAAAGTTTGGTAGAAAAATTCCTGAATTCAGCAGGACACACCTGAGGAAGATCGGTGGTTACATTAGCTGAAACGTTGTGTGAATAACAGTCAAGATGAGAACAGTGGTCTTAATAATGCAAATAATCCAAAATAGATTTTGTCCATGCAAAGAGGGTTGTGAGTATGTCTTTGCATGATTCTGAGTGTCGGTAAACGGATGGACTCATTTCAGTATAAAACAACCTCATGCAATATTTTTTTCATGTAAAAGGCCACGTAAATAGCAATATATAATAACAATCTAAATTCATTTTTATCACTTCCTTATATAGATTTTGTTGAGCTTTCCTTGTAAAATGGATTTGCTACCTCAACTTTTCTACATGATTTAACCAAAGAAATTCCATCTATTTTATTGACGTGACCATACCATTGAAGTCTCCTGTTCTACACGCATCTCCATAAACTGTCCAGATTTAATCTTCTTCCGAGGTCATCAGATCTAAACTTTAAAACTCACATTACACATCTATCATTTTCATATTCACATGTCTTTAAGGCTCACCCAACAGTAACGTAAGAAGTCACGTAAATCGAAATATATAATAACAAACTGAATTAAATATATTTCAACGTGCACGTTGATACTCGCAAAAGCATTAATCTTAAAATAAGGCAAGAAATATTATCTTTTGCGTCACATGCGACAGAAATATTGCGCTTTGCGTCACCTGTAGTAATGCTGTATTTGATATCACATACTACTGAAGTATTGCCTTTGGTATTGCATGCTACTGATATATTACCTTTGATATAACACGTAACATAAATGCGATCTTTGATAACACACGTTCCAGAAAGTCTACCTTTCATATCTCTGGCGAATATCATAAAGGAGTATCCGAGAAGCTTAAAATAACTGAAAATGTCCTCCAAATTTTTACGATAAAATTAGTGTACACTTTTCCGAAAAAAAAAAATAACGAGAAAAAATACTTTGCTAATCTGCGTACTGATATCATCATACAATGACGTCAGTAATTTAATTTTTTTAATATAAAGTATTATTATAATATCTAAAAAAAAAGAAAAAAATGCCTACTCTTTATGTTTTATTTAAATTGTATTTTGTTTCTCAATCTTTAGGATGAGGATTGGTTATCTGTATAATTTGGATTCTTTGAGCTAATATTCTAATCTTTTGTGTCATTTTCACAACGTTTCGGTTGATGTAACCTCCGATCTTCTTTAGGTGTATCTTGTCGGACTTGGGAATGTTTCTGTCAAACTCGGGAATTCTATCCAGTCATGGCTGACAGAATGAGAGTATGCTACCCCCATGAAGTGAATAAAGAGTTCCATTCAAAATTCTGTCCAAATTTCTAAGTTTGACAGAAACATCCTTAAGTTCAACAAGCTACACCTAAAAGAATACATATATATATAAAAGAATATATTATATATATATATACATTATATATATATATATATATATATATAAAAGAATACACATATATATATATAAAAGAACACGCATATATATAAAAGAATACAAAACGTTATGAAAATTGCACTCAAGATGAGAGCGCTAGTCCGAATAATCGTTGTATTTTTTTACAAATTTATTTCAGACAGCGGGGGCTGCCTGACGTGTTATTTTTATTTTTTTTTTTTTTTTTTTGCTTCCCAGTGTAAGTCTTTCTAACATTGTTTTAAAATTTCAATGAGATTTTGGGCTTGAACTATCGCGAGTTAAAAAAAAACGTGCAAGTCATTACTGATGACATAGAGAAAAAAATAACTATTGACTTAAAAAAAAAAATTCTTTAGATATTGGGAGGTAAAAGAGGGTGACTAGACATAAAAAGAAACTGAACTTTTTAACACCAAAAACGTGAGCGGAAGTGAATAAAAAAGGAAAAATTAAAAACGAAAAACGTATAAACTGGTATATTATTTTAATTGGAATTCATTATTCAGATGAGTATTATTTATATTAATTTATTTATTCTCATCTTTATTAGTTGTTGTTCCACAACGTTTCGGCCAACCATTTCGGTTACCACCTGACGAAGGTCAGAGGAATAGTTGGCCGAAACGTCGTGAAACAACAACTAATAAAGATGAGAATAAGAGTCCGCAATAAATAAACTAATACGTATAAACTGGTATAGAAAAACAGAAAGGGGGAAAAAATGTCTCATTATAAAAATGCATTTGCATTCCTCCTATGTTTATGCTTTGTTGTGACAGTACGGATATATATTTATAAATACACATTGCCTTTTATTACAAAATGAAGGATAGTTTTATAAAATCAATTATGTAGTGAATAAGTTGTAGAAATTTCGTCGAAATCTGATAATTCCCTGTGTTTTTCTTCTTTTTTTTGTACTACTGAAAATATATGATAATTGTAACATAGTGCAGATGTAAATGCACACAAAGTGACGTCACTGGGGAAGAAAAAAGACTATTAAAAAAGAAAGAGAACGATCATGAGCAGGGAGATGAAATAACATTGGAGATTTAATGGGAGATGAGATAACGTTCGAGATCTCATGAGAGACAAGATAACATTCGAGATCACGTGGGTGACGTCATGGCTGTACCAATAAGAAAATAAATGTTGTTGCTTCAAAGAACAAGCGAGTAGAGTTATTCCTATTCTTTGTCTTGGTTTCATTTGTGTCTGACATTGCACACAACGTGTTTTGGTTCGCAGACAATGCATAATTTTTCTATTTCAAATTAACTGCAGTTAGTTCAGGAGAAACTAATTAATCTTGTTAACTTATTTATCTTCTAAGATAAGAGTTATCTTCCTTTGCTTATTGTTTTTTTTAATTTATTTACGGCAATTGAACCATTTCAGGGTTAATTGATGTTAAAACACATTAACTACTTTAAACGATTGTTTTATTCTACTTTTTTTATGGAGCAGTGACCATTGGCTTTATTTTGATTCCATTTTTAGACTGAGTCACGACTGTACTATTATTGTCTTCTTCTTGACTGGTATCTACTTTGGAATAAATTCATGGCAATAAATGATATAGGACATCATTTATTGATTCTAAAAATCAATCACTAGTCAATTTCTTGCATCATACATTCATAGAAAATTTAGCCATCATTTTCTTGTTCAAGTAACCATGATAAAGAATGTTCCACACGATCACTGTTTAGCTTAATTGACTATTTCAAAATACCCCTCTTCTTACCATATGATTAATTATCACTCGGTATCTCTTAACTTCCCTCGCACTTTACTGGCATATTCATTCCATACAATTAGTTGAATACAAGTTGTTATTTACCCAAAGCTGAAGGGATCGTGTTTACATGTATCTCATGTTAATATTATTACATAAAATTACAATAAATCCAATAAGATTTTAACCTGGCATTACTGATTCCATTGTCTGTGATAGACCAATGATATGCACGCTTTTTTAATTAGATAATTAAAAGAAAACAAGGGCGGATTTCTTTTAAGTTATAGTGCTTCTGTGGAACGAACTGGATTCGAACTTGGCATACCCAGATTGTCAGCCCGCATCGTTAACCACTGGGCCACCGTTACCTCCCTCCTGCTAATGAAGGTGATGATGACGATAAAAGGCCACCATTTACCAAAGAATGTCACTCAGAGAATATCGTAAAGAAAACGATCTGATGAATATTTCTAAATAAAACAGTATATTTTGAAATATCTAATCAATTTCACTCTTCTAAAAAATAAATTTACTGCTGAATTTCAAAGAAAGTGAAGCCATGTTCATTTTGGTGAAACAATCGTCTATAGAATAACAGAATAAGAGAATGACATGTATTCAAGAATAACTAAGTCGGACAATTTTACACAAATAATTTAATTAGTTGAAGGTTATTCGAATTGTAGATTTAAGAAATAAAATATGAAAGATTTAATTTTATATAGATTCCTTTTTAAGAGAACATACTGTTCTTTTTTGTTTGTTTGTTTGTTTGTTTGTTTAAGTAACCCGGCAAAGTTACGGTTTCATTATGATGATGAAGAAACTAAAAAGTATGTCAGTTATTTTGAATGACCATTGATACACCGGCTATCGTTAAATCACTGAAGTAAGCAATGCTGAACTTGATTAGTATCAGATGGGGGGATCATTTGGGAATACTAAGTGCTGTATGTAGGACTTCGACACTTCCCTGCAAGAACTGCAAAAAACCTAACGTCGTCATTTCCCTTTTTCCAGAATCTACATGCAACTGGGAAACGTTTGTGAATTGAATATTTCCATTATTTTACTCTTTTGCACCCCAAACAAGGCATATTGGCACTTGAAATGTAAGGGGTTACTATTCGGGATTATGTCTAAAGGGGACGGTGGGGTGTTGAGCAGTAAGATGAATATTTGCAATACACTTGAAATTCTGCAGTTTATACAGTCTAAGATAATTCTTATTTTTTTTTATTCGTCTGCAGTTTAATACAATCTAAGATAATCCTTTTTTTATTCGTCTGCAGTTTAATAAAGTCTAAGATAATCCTTTTTTTATTCTTCTGCAGTTTAATACAGTCTAAAATAATTCTTTTTTTTATTCTTCTGCAGTTTAATACAGTCTAAAATAATTCTTTTTTTTATTCTTCTGCAGTTTAATACAGTCTAAGATAATCCTTTTTTTTTTCTGCAGTTTAGTACAATCTAAGATAATCCTTATTTTTGTCCCAAATCTTTTAGGAGATAAATTCTCCTCTCATTAAAACCTATTTAACCATATCCTCGTGAGCAGGCAAGTAAATACAGACAGATATTCTGCAGATTTGAGAAAAATGCAGTTTGATTTGGAATTTGCAACAACTAGATTCGGATAAAACACAGATGTTGACAAAGACAACATAGAACAAAAGCTAACCAAACTCTTAGTTGCGCAGCTTTCACCATCTTATTTGATATTACGTTGTGAGAAACATTTTCAAGAAACAATCTCTCGCCATCCTGTTTTGGTAGTGCACCAAGAGAATCTTTTCCAGTTAACTGATGTGGTGTGTCCACTCTACGGATAAAAACGAACTCTTTCGTTTACTATGAAGATCGAGAAAATATATCTTTTTGCCTTGATACACAAATTATCCATGAATTATGCACCAGTGGCAGTCGGACTGACGTATACCCACACTTTTTATTTGTTGTATTTGATTTTCTGTTCAATATATTTTGTTTCCACAACACTGACTTTCCACGAAGATCAGAAATTGAGAAATAATCTTAATTCTAGGACTCATCAGATAACCAATGAAAAACCTGATCATGTAACATTTCTACTGAATATTAAAGGAAGTCATATTGCCAGTGTCTCTCGTCATCATCATCATATTAGGTTTAACCTCACTTTTACATGCTTACATGTTTTGGGTTGCTTTAAGAAACTTAAAAACTAATCTATCTCTGCCCAGGTCTTTATTTATCCCGCTTTCTCTTAAATGAATTTTTATCACTTTCTTACATAGTTTTCCTTGTTAAATGGACCTGGTACCTCAACTGTGCTACATCCATTGAAGAACTTTCATCCATTCTATTGACGTGACCATATCATTGAAATCTCCTATTCTGTACACATCTCCATACACTATCCACATTAAATCTTCTTCTGAGGTCATCAGATCTAAGTGCATCTTTAAAACTCGTATTACACATCTATCATATCATTTTCATATTCGCATGTCTACAAGCCTAATTCAACAGGTTTCATTTCCATACATTGTCATACTGCATATACTTTTAGACTCTTCACTTGGTCGACAGTGGTAACGCTCTACTAGTTAATAATGGCAGAACTTCTGTGAACTTACTCCACCCACTCCTAACTCTGCAATCATTTTTTAGACATGAAATGGCAGAGAATACGGGGGGGGGGAACTAAGTAAAATTATTTATAGTTCTAAACAAATATATCTTGTCTCCCATGAGGAAGTTTAAGATGGCGGCCATGTCAGTGACGGCTTAAAAAAAAAGGGAAAAAGGTGGGAATAAAAGTAGATAAGCAAGTAGAGATTAATAAAAGTGGAAGCAGTCAGGAGTTAGCTCGACAGACAGCTAGGAAGGGGGTCGGGAATCGGGTAGCTGTTGACTGCTTGATTACCCATCTATGTTGCTGTGTCACGCATGGGAAAAGCCACACCTTGACACGAATAGGGAAAAACACTGCATTAGCGACAAATTTGATGCAGCAAGAGAAACTGTTTGGGACAGGGGAATTGTAACCGACCCATACCTCGCCACCCTCATCTATACACGAGGGCGCGTGCGCAGATATACGGAAGTATTCGTCACACATGTTTGCTGTACTCTTCCAGATCTGTTGGAGTTTTAGCTCCGCTTAGAAGGAAAGTGTGTTTGAATGAGGGGAACAGAAACTAATGAGAAGAAATAGAAGCTTACAATTAAGAAGGAAGGGGAAATCGAAAGATGCAGAGTTGGAAGGAAAAGGCGAGGATTCCCGAGAAATAAAAGGTTCTATATAAATAGAAGGAAATTAGAAGTGAGGGAGAGAGAAGTGAAGATAGAAAGAGAGAGAGGATCACGTGACAGAGAAAATTAAAAAAGAAATAGAGAAATGAAAAGAAGAAACTACACGAAGAAACTACACGAAAGAAAGAAAGAGGATGGGGAAAGAAAACAAAGAAAGAGGGATAGGATATATAGAAAGAGATTGGGGAGAAGAAATGTAGAGAAAAAGAAAAAGTAAGAGGAAAGAGAGACAATTAATAATAAGAGAAAGAGAATAGAAAAAGAGAGAGGGGTGAATGTAAAGGAAAGGGCAAATGAGGAACGATGAAACGAAGAGAGAGAAAGAGAGAAGGGTGGAAGAAAAGGAAGAGAGGAATGGAAATAGAAGAGAGAGAGAGAGAGAGAGAGAGAGAGAGAGAAAACAAGACAATAAAAAGAAGCAAAAATAATTAAGGTCAAGAGAGAAAGACAGAGAGAAAGAAAGATAGGGAAGAATAAGAGAGGGGTTAGACAGAAAGAAGGGGCAAAAGTTGAAAAAGGAGAGAGAGAGTGAGTTGACTTGAATAAGTAGAAATCCATTAGGATGGAATTTATTTTCATAATGAAATTAATATAGGAGGCGGAGTACTCATTTATTTGTTTATGTATTGCGATGTGTGTGCTCGTGCGTCATTTGTATGTATGCGTGTGTAAGGGGGGGGCTTTGTTTCTAATAACTTACAATGTAGGACCGGATTGAAATCCTGAGAAATAAATTGACCTTAAAAGCGTGGAAAGACTGTTTTCTTTTAAAATACTAATTTTATATGGATGATATAAATCTGTAACATTAAAATAAAATCTATCATTGCATTAGAAAACAATAACAAGGAATAGTGAATTAATGAGGTGCTCGTTTACAAAGCAATATGCAAATAAGTTTACCCTAGTGCGTCGAGCGTATATATATGAGTAGGATGTCGAAGTTCTAGTTTGTATATAAATTTGGATTTTGCGACACATGATCCAATTTTATAAGTGCAAAATAATAAATAAAACAAAAAAACACAGCAGTAAGAGAATGTGTTTAAAAAACTACAGACCGATAACCTGCTTACCAACTGTGTGTACATTTTTAACGTTATATTTGAAGAGATCTATCACTACTTTATTAGCCATGGACTATTCACCGAGGAGCAAAATAAAAAGAATCTGGAAAACGTCAACAGTTAGAAACGACTTGGTATCTAAAAACAAAAGAATAAAACGTGTAGTTTGAAATGATACCAAAGGCAATATTAGTTCATCTTCTATGATTAAACACCGTAATAATTGGTACAAACCTGTTTTGTGCAGCATGTAGAGTCTCGTGTAACCAAAAAGAATGAAGATAAAAAATAAAATTGTCGTCTTTTCTCTTTATATGCTTGCAATATTGTCACCTAATATGCAAATGAGATGCTTCCGGTTTGAAATAAAACGCCCGATTTTTCAGAAACTGCGTTGATTTTGGATTTGAATGGAGTGGAAAATTTTGTCAGCAGTGCGTCGTGTTTTCGAATTAAAAGTTTTTGACAGCAGAGTGTCGAGTTTTGGAGCTGAGTTTTCGACAGCAGAGCGTCGATTGTTGGAATGGCGAGTTTTGACAGCAGAGTTAAGAGTTTTAGAGTAACGAGTTTTTGGTCAGAAGTGTCGAATTTCGAGTAGTAAATTTTTACATCAATATGTCGAATTTAACTCCGGAAATTGTTACTTAGAAGCGTGTAACGGTTAACACTTGATTGTTTTAACCACAAAAACACAAAACAAAACAAAGCAAAAAAAAACTTGAATGGACTGATAGAAATGATTGGTTTTAATTATTTGTTTGTGTTGAGGTTTTTATGTAATTATTGGCATTTGTTTTAAAATTCAAGAACACGAACATGTAGCATGCCAGAAGCAATAGTGTGGAGTTTGGCAAGAACGTTATTACAAGTGATTGTATTTAGATTGTTTTTATAAAAAGAACAATAGATGCCATCATCACACAATCAATAAGGCATATAAAATCAGCTGTAAGTTCTTTGATATAACAGGAGCGCGTTCAAAATGAATATTTCTGTTTAGAGCACAATTGAAGCACGATACTTTACTTTTGCATTTTAAACTTTAATTTAAGCCATTATATATAAAAATAATTTCATAAAATCAACAGTAGGTTATCTACAGTGCAATATAGACTACAATGTATTGTTGACTAAGTCACTACGAGAGGCATATGGGAATTCATCCAGGTGCAGCGCGATGGGTCCCCAACTAAAGCTGGCAATCAATTGATTTGATTTTTAAAAAATTGTCGATTTCACTGATTTCAATGACAGTAAAAGATATGGGAGTGTGAAATATTCGTTGATCATCATTCAATCCCAGGAAACGTCGGGTCTCCCTGCTAGTCGTTTATAACAAGACCGATACCTTGATTCGCATGATTTCTTATGTCACGTCATATGCATAAACAATAAAGCTAAAAACGTCTCGAGTTCACATCAAACTAAACGTAGTATACACATAATTATCCGCGTTGATGATGACAAACGATCTGCAGATCTACAGAGAAGTATTACCTTTTCAAGTTGGCATCTTAGATTGGTCTCCATCCATCTAAGTACCATACGATGACATAAAATACACTCCCTTATTAATGATATTTTACTCTTTTTCACTCAAAACAAAGCATACTACCAACTGAACCTGGTATTTGGAATCACAGGACTGTGTGCAGTTGAGCAGCGAGATGTATTTTCACATTATATTTAAACTTCTACGGATTAGTACAAGGAAGCAGGAACCAGTGAAGTAATTCCAAAGTCTAGTAGTTCAAAGGAATAAACTATTAGGGTATAAAGCTTTCCAGAATCTAGGGATTTCAACATAGAAAGGGTGAGATTTTGCTGCTTGCCGTGCTAGGTGATAGTATCTACGTTGAGGGGCACAAGTGCTATGAGTTCATCAGAGCATATTCCATTAAATTACTTGTAAAACAGGTACATAGATGCAACATTGCGACGATGGGACAGAGGTTGGAGCTTGGTCGATAGTGCGGGACCTATTAGATTGGAGACTTTTTTAGACCCTACCTAAGAGTAAGAGTCTAGTGGTAGATACACCAGTGCGGTTGTGGCAACAATACTCCATGCGTGGACGAATTGTTGTCTTGGTGTGAGTTTATTTAAAAAGAGACGTGTGTGAGTGAGTGAGTGAGTGAGCGAGAGAGAGAGAGAGAGGGGAAGAAAGAAAGACAGGCAAATAGAAGGATAGCCGTATTACTACACCTGGCCACACCGTGCGCATTGCCGCACCCCCATTCGGTACAGTGCCCATACGTTTTTTCTATGTTAAGTCTGGACAGTCAAAAAGACAGAAAGTTCTACAAAAAAATTAATTTTCATCGCTTTCATATATAAGGTTGTCATTACACGCGAACCGTGTCGTTACATTTAAACCACTCAAATCCGCACTTTGTCTGAGACTCCGTCGCAAAGGAACAAACGAAAAAAAAAGGAAAGAAATTAAAATCCGCCTTGGTATTTTTTAAGTGCGAATGAAATGCATTTATTTGTGGTTCTTCCAAAATAACACATTTCATTATTTTTCAAAGATCTTTTCGCACACACATGTGTTTTACAACGCTCTGCCATATAACGTGTGTTTTTTTTTTAGTCTCTTCCGACGACACTCGCCAGCGCTTTCTTGCTCGCATTTTCATGCAGCCATCTTCCCTGACACACACTTTTGCTTCTCCTACGACCACGTGATCTTTTTTCCTTTTCTCTCCTTATTGTGACACGAGATCGCGCACAATTGCTAATTTAGTCATGTTAAACATTTAGAGTTACTTCCCTTTTTTATGGTTCCGTTTCGCTTCATTTTATAAAAACAAGATGGCCGCAATTTTTCACCTGCTAATACGATTAAAGTTATTTCTTTAATAATTCAGTAATATTCGGGTTATTTTGATTGCATTTGGGAACTATCATTGTAATTTATTAGAATTGCCAAAAAAAAAAAATCAGAAGAAATCATTGATTTTATCTGAAAACTCCATTTACCGACTACAAAATTTCGTCCTAATAGTATAGAAGCGCAGAATGTTCAATTTGAACTAATTTAAATACAGTGATATATACAAATAAAAATTAAGTAACGTGTTTTAAATAATCAGTAGTTTAGTAGGCAGATAGTGAGTAGCTTGTCAACCTAGATAGGTTAATGCATAACACTATCACATACCGATGTGTGCATACACTGTCATACACCGATGTTGTCGGCGTGAAGCCAGGTTTTTTTTTGTCGTATGCTTATTAACCAATTTAGACGCCGATGATTTTGAAAATATGTTTACTTAAAATCCGATCACAGAAAAACATCAGAAAGACAGTTTACTTGAATACGTGTGAATGAAAGAGAAAGAAAGATAGATAGATAGATAGACAGACAGATGCGTAGCTCATTTCACTACACTAAGTAATACTGTGCACACTAATTAGGGACAGAACACAGGCACGTCTTTTCTGCTTTAAATCTCACAAGGAGAAGAGACAAAAAAAAAAGAAAACTTCGCTTAGAAATCACCTCTTTTTGTGACTTCGGTCTAGTTTCATGTATGACACTAAGACTTTTTCAACTTAAACACGCTCCTCGTTATATAACACTGGGACGAGGTAAGACTGTCATCTGGTACACACTCTCTTCTTAAATAGTCACCACTTATTTAGTGGAAAGCGTCTTTCACAAAACAACCTCCACTTAAAACACTTTTGGTAATTGTGCATTATAGTTAATAGCTAAACAAAGTTTTGTTTTACGGCATATCAACCATTTTCAGGTTATTTAATGCCGTATCCAGTGATTTTGAAGAACATTTTTTAATAGAGTATATTTGTTTGTTTTTTTTGTTGTTTTTTTTTTAAGTCGGTTTCTATTTAACCCATAGTTGAGACCCTAACAGGTACTACCACTCCGGGTCAGAGAGGACCTGGGAGTAATGGCGATTAAAGGGTGGCTCCACACTTCCCAAAGCCTGCAAGCTGGGGCCTCATCATCCAATATAGTTTGAGATCATATTCAGGACCGCTAAACAAAGGGTGGAAAACAAATCTATGGCAAATAACTTTTACCAAACGCAAGAAAATTTGATATACTATCGATATGCCTAGCTTCACAGTTTTGCTAGAAAATATTTCCAATATCAGAATTTGTATCTCAGTCGCGGAGATTTGTAAAAGCAACATGGCCGATTACTTGAGTTCTGAATGTTTGGTATAGTGCAAGAGTAGTCCAAAATTAAATCTTCGCCCAAGTTGTATTCTTTTATAACTTTTCGACTTTTCAATTGTTAAAAAATACAGCATCCAACTGCATCATCAAGTAAAGACATCTTGATTTCTGCCAATGGAAGCCTTTGAGGCTGCGTCACAAATAAAATTGGAATACGAAAAAAGTCCCAAAACTAAAAAGCTATGCAGGTTGAAAGAAAAACAGATTTTCTTTCTGTTTGATGAAAGTAATTTCTTGTAAATTTGTTTGTTTTTTGTTTTTCACCTCTTTTTTTATTGATAACTACGAGAAACGTTCCAAAAGTAAGGCCTCCTATTTTTTTACTACAAAAATAAGTAAGGCCTCCTATTTTTTTACTACAAAAATAAAACGTTGAAGAGCTACGATGATAGGAGTAGTACCATTAAAACAAGGTCATGTCAGAGGCACGCTTTATCACTCACATCTGTCGCAACTTTGAAATCAACGAACCCATTTCCTAACGGTGCTGACACCAACTGCATCAGCTTCTTAAACGTTCAACAGGCGCCAGTTAGTGTTGATCAGTTCAATTTTTTATGCATAGAAGAATTCAATGATGAATCTCTGCTTCTGACGCACGTCCAACGTAGGGGTTGCTTTCTTAGTCTCGTGCCGTCAATATCTTCAACGGAGAGATGAAACTTTCTTATCATGAATCAATAAGTTGTCATTTTAACACTGCAATTTGCAATCCCGTCAGATTCATTCGGGCGGAATAAAAAAATAAGAGTCGTTACTTTTGGAACGTTCCCCGTTTAATGCTCCATTATCACACTTTTATGTATGGAAGAGAATCTGATGATTTTTGACTCACTTAGCGATGAAGACTGACATCGCAAACATGCTGATGTGAAGTCTAACCCAAATGGTCGATATTAGTCATGTTTCACGCATTCAAATCATTTCTTACTCAAGCCATTCTCGCTGCGAAGACTTGCCTTGAGTGCATAAGAAATACTTTTAATAATAGTCTTGGGAAAGGTATAAACGTTAACTTTTTCTTGGCACCTCTGAACGAAACAAATATAATAGTCCATGTAAGATCAACTAAAATTCAAGGCTTGTTAAGACAACCAGTATAGGATAAGTAAAATTCCAAGATTTTGCGAGTTTGTTTCTGCTGTATTGTTATTTTCATGGAAAGTGCTCGACTGAGCTTCAATCTATGGTTCCCCCTCTTCAAACTTTCACAAGAAACACTCGTCTAGCTGAAAACACTATCAATACCCCCCCACTCTTTATCTGTGCCTAAACCTAAACGTAGATTCCATAAATAAAGTTTCTTTCTTAGAACTGCACGCCTATGGAATGGCCTTCCGTTTTCCTGCTTTCCAGCTGACTACAATATGGTTGTCTGTAAGTCTAACGTAAACAAGTTCTTGATGAGCCGTTCCATATAAGTTAACAAATTTATCGAATTTCCATTACTAATGATTACTATATTACCCAATTGACTACTGTATACTCTTTAACCTTTAGACTCGAGTGGCCTCTTGGCCTTGATGAGTGCTGATGCCTATGTAAAAAAAGAAGATAATGTAACATTAAGCTGACGTGCGTATGCAAATGCATACGAAATGACGTCACTAGCAGAGAAAAATAAAGACTTTAAAAAGGAAGATCACGTTAGAAACGGAGAGAACGTTGGAGGCGTGAATGACGCTCGAAAAAACAATTACGTAAGGGACGTCACAGCGATAACGAGATAATGAGGAAATAAATTTTACAAAGAAAAATCGAACTTTTCTATTCAACCTTGCGACGTACAATACAACGTGTTGGTCCCGGACAAGGTCATAAGAACATCGGTTATTTTCACAACGTTTTGTTCCGCAAGGAACCGTGGCGTAGTGGATAAAGTACTTGATAAACTGAGTTGTAAGTTACACTCTTCTGGAACTTGAAGATTAAATCCTCAGTGCAGGCAACACTCAAAATACAATTCCGAATTACTTAGGACTTCTACCCTGTCATGGTTGACAAAACGAGAGTATAATACCCTTGTGGATTAAATAAAGGGTTCCATTTGAAATTCCGTGCAGATTTCTTTGCTGAACCTTTCATAACTGCCTATGCCGAAATATTATAAGATGACACTTACAAAAAATACAGGCCTGCTTCTTTTTTTAAATGAATTGTAAAGTTTGTTTTCTAAAATAAAATTTAGCAATATGTTGAAGACGTTTGCACGAAATAAGATGCTTCAAAGACAGTGTTGCTTTTTTATTGTTAATAAAATTTATATATATATATATATATATATATATATATATATATATATATATATTGTGGTAACTACCCACCTGTTTCATATGTATTTCCCTATCCTTATCAAACAGTTAACTCTCTCTCTTCCCCTCCCCTCTCCACATACCCTTTTCGATCTCTCTCTCTCTCTCTCTCTATATATATATATATATATATATATATATATATATATATATATATATATATATATATATATATATATATATATATACACTGGAAATCCGTGTCGTGTCTGGTTAAAGTTTTGTAAATTCAACCTCACTCCCTTTTTTTTTTCTTTTTTCTTTTTCTTCTTTAGTTACTAATCTTAAAAATTAAATGTTGTCGGGTCTAAATTGAGACCCCCCTTTTTTTTAATCGCCTTCTAATATCGTCTTTTCAAATTATAATAACCACTTCTGTCCAAGTTTGACGAAGTTACTGGATCGTTGATACGATACGGTAGCGGAAACATCTGTAACTAAACTGATAAAACGGTGATAAATTAAAAAAATATATATATTTGCTCTGCAATAGTATTGAACACCTTCCTCAAGTTTTAATATTTACCAGTTCTGCAGTTATATATAATATAAAGCTGAACGTCTGTGTGTGTCTAGTCACAAATAGGCTCCTATATGGTTGACTATTATAGAAAACTGATCACTTATAATGATAGAAGATGTATCGAGACACAGGAATGAGTATGTTTGATCTGGCATAATGATGATTCATTAAAATTATGGGATATGCGTACGCGCCTGATCCATAAAGTAGGGAAGTAAAAAAATTAAAAATTAAAAAAAAAAAACGTTTACAAGTGTTTTTGCTATAGATGTACATAATAATACTTTGACAAGTATGTATTAACTTAAATAGGGATGGTATAATAAAATTGTGGGGTCTGCGTTCGCGCCTGACCTCCATAGAATGGAAATAGGCACAAACTTTAATAAAAACTTTTCATATCTATCTGCGTAAGTATACTTTGATATTTACGTTTCAGTTTGAAGAAATATGGTATAAGAAAACTCTGCGGCGTTCGTTCGCGCCTGACCTCCATAGAATGGAAATATGTCACAAAGTTTAACAAGGTTTTTTTTTAATATAGATCCACAGAATATTGTGATAAGTGTTTCAGTGTGAACAGATATGGTATAATAAATTATGGGGTTTATCTATTTTATTTTTACTTTCATCATATTTTGCTTTGGTTTTGATACCTCTAAGTTCGAAGCTATATCTTTACAACCCTTCCTTTTCATAACCTATCATACTTTCATAAATCAGAGTCCATTTTCTGTAGGCTGTTTTTGAACCCAGTCAACGACGGTTTTTATTTGCTAGTATATATATATATATATATATATATATATATATATATATATATATATATATATATATATAGAGAGAGAGAGAGAGAGAGAGAGAGAGAGAGAGAGAGAGAGAGAAAATAAAAAAGGAACAAACCGTATTATGTGTTCACCAACGTTTCGTCTTTATTTCGAGACTTCCTCTGGGTGAAAAAGTCTCGAAATAAAGACGAAACGTTGGTGAACACATAATACGGTTTGTTCCTTTTTTATTTTCTCTATTTTGTCGGAATACTATTTCCATTATTTTCATCATATATATATATATATATATATATATATATATATATATATATATATGTATATAATACTTCATTTACTCACATAAAATTGATATACGAAAGTATAAATTTATTCGTAAACTTTAAGTATTTACTTCAACAGTGCTCAATACGTAGGTAGAGCTAGTTAGTAAGTTATAATGTATATATGGCGATTAAGCTACACTGAATATTCCGCATTTCATCCACTCTAGGATTCTTCAGCCATTTCATCCACTGAAACGCGGAATATTCAGTGTAGCTTAATCGCCATATATATTTTATAACTATATATATATTTATGGGAAAGAATAAGAAGGCTATAGCAATGCAGGGAACCGGCTGTTGTATTGATGTGACGTATGGACAAAAATGGACAAACGAAAGAAGGTTTTATTTTTTTTATTTAACTTCGTATATCCATTTTTTTTTTTTTTTCAACATAATCAAAACACAAATCTGTAAATATTAACTTACAGTTTTATTTAACCGGGATAATACTTTTCCATATCGTTTCCAGCAATGCTTCAAGCAAACTACCTTTCTCTATTATATATATATATATTAGTGTTGGGACTATTAATTAGAATCGGGAATCGGAAAAGTCGGAATATTTGAGGGAATCGGCATCGGAAAAATTTGTACCGATTTTCCGATGCCGAAACGATTCTTTTAATTTTCTTTTTATTTTATTTTGCCTAAAGCAAAATCTTCCATTGCTGGTGATAATGATAAAATGATAAATATTTATTGATTTTAAACTACCACTGTAGCTAAAATCGACAGATCGTCCCTCACAAGTATATTTTTACGTTTAGGAAAATATTTTTACGTTTATCATGTGTATTTTTACGGTAACCAAAGAAAAAATACAACTATATAGTTAAATATTTAGAGACTTATAAAGAATCGGAATCGGTAATTGTATCGGAATCAAGAAAAATATTGGAATCGTCCCATCACTAATATATATATATATATATATATATATATATATATATATATATATATATATATATATATATATATATATATATATATATATGTAAACAACCTCAAGTAATAACGTAGTCTATTACAATTGTTTCCATTGACAGAAAATATATTGTCTGCTTCGTCAGACGGCAAAAGGACTTTTGCCGTTTGACGAAGCAAACAGTAAATTTTCTGTCAATAGAAACAATTGTAACGGATTATATCAATACTTAAGATTTAAAATAAAAAAAACATTCAGCTCTACTAACGTTTTGAGCACTTTTATCCTGTTTTTTTTTTCTCTCTTTTTAACCATTTCTACTTCTGAATATATATATATATATATATATATATATATATATATATATATATATATATATATATATATACACACACACACACACTTTCATTATGATAAGTAACTCGGTGGTTGTTGAGGAAGGGGCAGTTATAAATGGAAGATATTTGTTTTTAAATATTTTTTCGACGATTGAATATTTAAGAGAAAGAATTTTAAAATATATTTTCTACTTGAAGCTTAGAGAAAGAAAGCAAAACAAAAAAACATTTTAAATCTTTTCAATTTTTAAAACTTTTTTTTTTTTTTTTGAAGGAAATAATAAAGCAGTACTTTCGAAGTAAAATGTCCTCGGGGCCGTTTCCAGCTAAAGTGGAGGAAATTGTCTAAGAGACGAGATTCTTGGATGAAGCCTTACCATTTAGCGTTTTCTCTCTTGAAGATGGCGGAACAGCAGGAGACGTTCACAGTGTTCATTTTCAACATCCTCTGAAGTTTTCCTCTTTATTGATTTTATTTATTTAAATATTATCTTCCACTTTTCAAAATTTCACATTTCATCCTTCTCGCCGACATTTTTTTTTTTTTTTATTTCTAGATTTTAATCTGTTTAGTTCCCAGCTTTATTATTTAGTAAAACAATTTCCCAACCATTGAAACAGGCAAGCTTTTGTACATTTCATAACGTTTGCTCTTTTAATATTCCCCTCCTTTATTGTTGCCACCACACCCAGCAACACTTTTGAGGAAAATAAGAAAAGACTTAAATATTGAACTTTCCAGTGTATATTTCCATATATCTCTGTCCAGATTCCTTTTATTGTTCATCTATCAATTAATCTATTTTTTAAAATTTTATTCCTATTTTAATTTAACAAGGCGGACATTTTATGTTTTTTTCTAAATAAGAACATGCTTAAATTTTAAAGATGTTAAATCTTTGTTTCAGTTTAATTCCTGTTTTTGTTGCTTCTTCTTTTTTTTTACGAATGTCTCTTGTCAATTTATTTTTTAATGTTATTTCATTTTAAACTAGCAACCTGCCCGGCGTTGCCCGATCGTAAAATATGCATAAATATTATATTTTAATTCATACAGAAACTGATACATGTGCATGCGAGTATTATGATTTTTCTAAAACCATTTACTTCTTGTAAGTAAAAAAAAGATTCTCCAGCTGGGATCGAAGCCAAAACATAAAGACAGTGAGTCAAGTACGATAACCATTAGGCTAGCTTGATACGTTCTTTAAAAAGTGTTTTCAAACCTACTTCGTTCATTCATTAAATTGGCGAAGAATAAACGCGCAAACCGTTTACAAGGGGAAAAAGTCAGTGAGAATTTTAGGGGGCTATGTACAAAAAGAAACTATACAGGGGTAAGGAAAACAGTGGAGGTGCGACCAGCTGTCCAAGGTCGCCTTGAAACCCTGTAGTGTGGGCTGATTTACAACCTCATTGGGTAGCTGCTCCGTGGAGATGCCACTCAAACCGAGATCACTGCTTGGCGTTGAAACCTCTGGAACCATCGAAGATAGACCTTTTATGCATACCCACAGAGTTTGCATCCGGGGCAGGGGTTAAGAAGAAGTCCCGGTCCCAGTCGCACTATCCATGAAAGATGTTGTAGGCGATGATGTTGGCGCCTCAAAACTTCCTATGCTCAAGGGAAGAAAGATTTAGAGCCCTTAAATGTTGCTCATAGGATAGACTTCTGAGGCTAACCACTATTCTCATCACCAGGTGCTGAGCCCGTTTGAGGTACTGATTCTTCACGTAATAGGGGGATGTGACCTGAATATTGTATTTGAGAAACAGGTGTATCAGGGAGGTATCGAGGGGAAGGAACATGGAGGGAGTAAGACGACCAAAGGAGCAGCACATGAGGAACAGGACACCTCTGGCCTTGTTAGCAGTGGTGATGCATTGTTCAGAGCATGAATATGTGGAATACACAAGCACTCAGAGATCCTTAGCCTGACTGACGGACTCCAGCAGCTGGTCACCTGGCTGGAAGTCAAAGGGGAATGAAAGAGTTGGGGGCTTCCAGTTCACTGCCATGGCAACGTTTTAACTCCAGTCCCAGTTCAATGACCATCTCCAGACTTCATGGAGGCAATGCCGGAGGTCTTCATAGTTGCTGTGGGGGTAAGAAATTTTATATCATTGGCAAACAGGAGGGACAGCTGAGAAATCCCTTCGGGCAAGTCATTGACTAAGATAAGGAACAACAATGGCTGAACCTTGTGGCACATCATTTGTTGCACTGCATGCATCAGAAAGGCGCTGACCCACTGCATAACTTCAGGACAGAACCTTGACTGAAGCTTGATGAGAAGTAGACAATGATTTACAGAATCAAAAGCTTTGGCAAATTTCAGAAAGACAATGTCCACAGAGTCTCTCTTGTCCATGATTCTTGTCAGCGACTCCTCCATGGCCAGAAGGTTTATTAGGTAAGACCTCTTCAGCATGAAGCCGTGTTGGGATTGAGAGATTTGCTCGGTCCGTTGATATCATCGCTTTCTCTTCAGCAACACTTCCATGACTTTGCAGACAATCGAGGTGAGCAAAACAGTTTAATGGTCTTTTCTATTAGCCTTTTTGAAGATGGAGCAGATTGTAGCAGCACGCCAGTTATTGGGAACGATGCTAGTATTCAGTTAAAAAGGCACGTGAATGAGGTGAATAAAATGGAGAGTTCTTTGAGGATTTGGGGGTGGACACTGTAAGGGCCAGGATCCTCTGTTGCATCAAGTGATCTCAGGACTCGCTCAACGGCTTTTCGTTCAAACTCAATTTGCGGCATAGGTGGGGCATCATAGTAAAATGGTAGCGGTTCTCTGCCATCATCTGCTTTGAAGATAATTGAGAAGGTTGCTGCGAAAACAGCAGATTGCTCAGTAGGGTCTTCAACAGTCGCTTGATCTGTCTTCAACTTGATAATCTGGTTGTTTAGGCAGGCAATTCATTGGACATGCACAAAGAATGCTTTTGGGTTTCGGTTAGTGTCGTTGGCTATATGCTCTTCGAACTTCAGGCTCTCTTGCCTCTCAATGAAGTGGCGTGGTTTCACTGCCTTTTGTATTGTGTATAGGCGGCATCCGATTTGTAGTTAATGTACTCTTGCCATGTACTTATTCTTAACATAAGGAATCTGTTATGAGAACAATTCACGCATGCACATTCGTGAAACAGTTAGATAAAAATCTGATGACCCTCCCCCTACATACCAATTTTACAATTTTGACCCCTTAGCAACCCTTTTTACCGGATGAAAACAAATTAAAAGGTTTTCCTTGTTTGAATATTCTATATACCAATTTTCAAGTCTGTTGATCAAAAGTTCGTTTAGTATATAGGTTGAGAAGTGTCCTCACACGCGCACTTATTCTCATTTTTATAGCTATATAGATTGTTTGCATAGATCTCGCTCTAAAGTCATATTAAAATATTAAAGACAATGTTTCCTTGAAAATTTATTACGGTTTAGTTATCCAAGAATCCCTTAAACCCTCCCCCACTCCGCGAGGTAGGGTTAGGTTTAAGGGGGCGCTGCATTATTTCATTTAGTTTGTCTTGGGCAAAAATAGCCTGGTGGCACCCACTCCTTTCCAAATTTCAGAGTACATACAGGTCTTACAAAATGGTTACTCATTTTGATACTAGCTTCACTTAACCTATGTGCCAACGTGATTATGCCGTATATAATATACTAGCAGGAAGACCCGACATTGCCCGGAATTGAATGATAATCAACAAATGTTTCACACCCATTTTTATTGGCATCGAAATCGGTAAAATCGCCTATTTTTTAAATCAAATCGATTAATTGCCTTGTCTTGTTGGGGACCCATCGCGTTGCACCTGGAGGAAGCTTCACATGCGTCTAGACGTGACTTAGTCCACAACACGTTGCACTGTAAAAAAACCTACTGTTTATTTTATAAAATTATTTTTATATATAGTGGCTTGAATTAAAGTTTCAAAAGCAAAAATCAAGCATCATGCTTTAATTGTGTTTTAAACAAAAACATTCATTTCGAACGCGCCCCTGTCATATCAAAGAACCTACTGCTGATTTTATATGCCTGGCATTACTACTTGTGTGGTGATAATAACTTGAACTTAAGTTTAAGATGAAAAAGTCAAGTATCATGGTGCAATTCTACTTTATAGAGAAACATTTATTTCGAACACGCCCCTGTCATATCAAAGAACCTGCTGTTGTTTTTATATGTCGCGCCTTTCAGTTTGTGTGGTAAGAAATGCACTTGTGATGTTAGGCTGTGTAAGGTGTTAACTTTGGTAAAAACCGCTTGTTCCTTCTTTCATCGGATTATTTCGATTATTAATTATTGATACTTATCGAAGATGTTCCGATGTGTGAAATTTCGTAAAAATCGGTCCAACCGTTAAGGAGTCCATAGGAAATGAACTCACATACACAGCCACACACACTAACATTTTTTTCTTTTATATAATAGTAAATAGAGAAGATCGTGCTATGAAGAAAAAATAATATTCCTTTTTGTTTTGTTGCTCGTCAGATAGTCGAGAGTGTGTACGTCGAAAGAGCATTAATGTCAGTTTAGTATTACATATCAAACAGGGGAGAAAACACTTAAAATTAGTAAATATTCTTGTATATTGGCAAAGTGGAACCTGAACAGTAGTCGATATAAAAAGTGGGAATGGAAAATAAGTCAAACGAAAAAGAAATAAAACTCTTTTAGTAAATTATATATATATATATATATATATATATATATATATATATATATATATATATATATATATATCAAAAAATGAATTGGATACTTTGAGAAAACACGAATGATGTTGCGAAGCAGATATTGATATAGCTATTTTAATGTTTTAAATAATTTTTGTATAACTTGCTTCTTCACCTTGACCTATTTTTAATTCCCAATTTTTATAGCGACTACGGTCCAGGTTCATCTTTGCCAATACGTCGGCTAACGTCAGTTAAAGAGAATTCTTTCTTCAAACTCATCAGCTTACCATTCACAGGAAATATGAACTGGAACAAATATATTGAGAACATTGCGAAGGTTGCTGCAAGGTATGCTGCCCCTATCGTGTTAGAAAACTACTCACGCCTGAGAGTATCCTGTACCTCTACAAGACTACTATTCGCCAATGCATAGAGTATTGTTGCCACATCTAGGCTGGTGCATAGTCTCCCCCTCTTGGATAGTGTCCAAAAAAAGAGTCTCCAAGCTAACAGGTCCCGCTTTATCAACTAGGCTCCAACCCCTGTCCCATCGCCGCAATTTGCATCTCTGTGCCAGTTTTACAAGTATTTTAATGGAATGTGCTCTGAACTCATTACACTTGTGCCTACTCGACGTACATATCCCCGACAAACCCGCTAGCAATAAAATCTCACCCCTTCACTGTTGAGGTCCTGAAATGCCAGAAAGCTTTCTACTCTAATAGCTTCTTGCCTCGAACAGCTTTGGATTTCTCTTCCTGCTACCGGCTTCCCTAACTGTACTGATATGCAGAAGTTCAAATGTAACATAAACCAACATCTCGTTAATCTTTCTTAGGCATCGTCTCAATTAATAGTCCCTTACGTCCAAGTGGCGATATACCTTGTAATGGGTGAACGTGAGTAACAAAAAATTAAATATATAATATAATTTTTTTTTTCTAATTCATATGTTCATGGTTGAGCATGCTGTCCTCGTTGATTTAAAGGGTTCCGTTTGAAATTCCCTGAAGACTTTCGCGTATAACAGAAAGATTCCCGAGTTTCACAAAATATACTTGAATAAGGCCGGATGTTATATCAGTGAAAACGTTGTGCGAATAACCACTCAAGATGAGAACAGTAATCTGAATAATCCAAATAATCTGAATAAACAGTCCTCATTTAAATAAATTCAGAAAGAAGGTTGGAACACTCAAAATGAGAAGAGTTGTTCGAAGAATACAAATCAGTTTCCTCGTTACCAATTTTTCTTTTTATCTATTTTTATTTATTATAGACACACGGAATCGTCTTTTATCTGAGAAAAACAATTTTATGTCCAATTGCCTAGATTCCATTTTAAGAATGAACTCTTCTCCAAAAACTGGCAGCAAATTGGGATGTACTGTCCTTGACTCCTTTCATCAAAGGAACCATTTGAAGAATGTCTGCAATGACAGCCATTTCTGTTCTAGAATTTATCAAGTGGGAGCCTTTGGCGAGGTAGCGGCCATCTTGAAAATGTAAGCGATGGCCAATTCGCAATATTTACCCTGATATTTGATTCGTAAGAAAGAGTGGAATATATTCTCTTGAAAAATATAAATTGGTTAAATTAAAAAAAACAAAAACACTTCTAGCTTTATAATAAACTAAAATTTGACTTTTATGAAATATGGGGAAGTATAGTCCACTCCATCAATAGTGATGAAAAGTTATGCATTGCCAGTGTTCGCATTAATAATATTCATATAAAATAACGTCTGACGCGATGACGTTAAAAGAAAACAAATTAAAAAAAGTCTCAAGCTGGAAAGTTAAAAAACAAGAAAGTAAAGAAAAAAGCGTATAAATCTGTATAGAACCCAGAAAAAAATCTCATATCTGACTTTTTAGTTGTTTTCTCAATTCACTTTAAATGCATTCGTCCAGCATCTCCTTTTATTCGCCAGATTTTGTGTGACAGGGCGAATATATATATATATATATATATATATATATATGACGGATTGATTGTTGCTATTTCTTCTGATGAGTTAAGGGCAAAATAGATTCACTGATTGATATAATAATTAAGTGATTAATTTTGCGCTACGAAACAGATACTGTCAAGAATTGTATAAGTCAACTGAATTAAAGGAATAAATTATAAGATGGTCAACATCATGAACTTTGGAATATAGTCTTTTGTCATTTATTCACTACACATACACACACACATATATATATGACTTCATTTAATGACACAAATTAATATACAACAGTATAATTTTATGCGTAAACTTTAAGTATTTACTTCAACAGTGCTCAATACATAGGTAGAGCAAGGTAGAAAGTTATGAAAATATATATGGCAATTAAGCAACACAGAATATTTCGTGTTTCATCCACGCATAAGCCTGACGAATCCTAGCGTGGATGAAACGCGGATTATTCTGTGTAGCTTAATTGCCATATATATTTTTATAACTTACTATATATATATACAAGCATGGGTGGCCGGCGTTGCTCGGGTGTTTGGAGGTATATTGGAGGTCCAGCACCTAACAGCTGCTAAACTGCTGACTGACAAACAATATGGATTCAGGCAAGCCCGTTCAACAGCAGATATCTTAACTGTAGTTTCTGAACATATATACCGTTCATTGGATAAAACAGGGGAGGGTAGAGCGGTGGCCCTCGATATATCTAAGGCTTTTGACAGGGTATGGCACGATGGTCTTCTAAGGAAAATTAGATCATATGGAATCACTGGAAGAATTCATAATGTAATTAAATCCTTCTTAAGTAATAGAAAAATCAAAGTTGTCCACGACGGTCGTACATCCAAACAACACAACATAAATGCGGGAGTACCTCAGGGGTCTATCCTTGGACCTCTATTATTCCTGATATTCATGAATGACCTCCCCGATAATATTGTTTTGGAGATGGGTATATTTACCGATGACACCACTCTCTATAACAGATATGAGGGGAAAACAAATGAACACATATCCAAGGAAATGGCAGAAACACTAGAGGATGACCTCCAATCCGTAGTGGAATGGGGACAAAAATGGTTGGTCACATTCAATGCTGCTAAGACTAAGCTTGTTTCCTTCAATAACTACAAGAAACCTTCTCTACCACCAATAGCAATGGCCAAGAACACATTACCTGAAAGTACTTCTTTTCAACTCCTCGGCCTAACGTTTACAGGGAATATGAACTGGAATAGATACATTGAGAGCATTGCCAAGGCTGCTGCAAGGAAGGTTGGCTCCCTCTACCGTGCTAGAAAACTACTTACGCCTGACAGTATCCTATACCTCTATAAGGCAACCATTCGCCCATGTATGGAGTACTGTTGTCACATCTGGGCTGGTGCATCTGCTGCTTGTCTCTCGCTCCTGGACAGGGTTCAAAAGAGAGTCGCCAACCTGATAGGTCCTGAACTGTCATCTAGGCTTCAGCCTCTGTCCCATCGACGAGATGTTGCATCCCTCTGCCTGTTCTACAAATACTTCAATGGTGAATGCTCTGACAAACTGCAAACACTTGTACCTCCCCGACGTAACAACCCCACGACAAACCCGACAAGCTACTAAGTCTCATCCCTTTACAGTAGAGATCCCTAGGTGCAAGAAAGCCTTTTACTCCAATAGTTTCTTCCCCAGAACTGCGGTTCTTTGGAACTCCCTTCCAGGATTCTGCTTTCCCAACTGCAATGATATGCAGAAGTTCAAGTGTAATGTTAACAAACATCTTTCTACTCATCTCCCTTCATAATGACCCCGCTAATTAAGTCCTTGATAGTAGCCCCCTGCTTCAAAGTGGCACTGTGCCTTGTTTGGGGTGAAAATTGAATAAAAAAAATAAATAAATAAAATAAAAAAAAAGGTATATATATACACATACATATATATACATACATACATACATATATATTGTTTTTTTACATAGGCGTCACCACTTATCAAGACCGATAGCCCACTGAAGAATAAGGGTTAAAGCGTGTTTAGCAGTCAAAAGGACAATATAGTAATTGATAGTAATGGAAGTTCGGTAAATTTATAACAAGTGGAACGGCTCATCAGAAACTTGTTCACGTTGGACTTGAAGACAACGATATTATAGACGGCTGGAAAGGAGGAAGACAGAAGACAATTCCACAGCCGTGCAGTTCTAAGAAAGAAGCTTTGATCATGGAATCTATGTTTAGGTTTAGGTGCAGATAAAGAGTGGGGGGAATTATTGATAGTGTTTTCAGTTAGACGAGTGTTTCTTGTGAAAGTTTGGCAAGGGGGGACCATAGATTGAAGCTCAGTCGAGCACTTTCCATGAAAATAACGATAAAGCAGAGACAAACTCGCAACATCTCTTCTGTGAGATAGAGGTTGCAGTGAAGAGCAAAGAATATCTCCCACCAGGCCACAAAGTCTATTTTGAACTCTATCAAGGCAGGACAAGTCTTTTCTAGCAGCTCCTGCCCAGGTGTAGCAACAATATTCCATCCTTGGACGTATCTGGCTCTTATATAGATAGAGAATTGCATCAGCAGTGAGATATCTACTGGATCGATTGAAGGATCTCACCATTTTTCCAGCGGCCTTGGCAACAGATTTGATGTACGTATTCCATTTAAGATCAGGAGTAAAGCTCAAGCCCAGAAGCCTGTCAAAACTTGAGGCCTCCCCAAGACGAGAGCCATTCATTTTAATTGATGCCAGATGGGGATCAGAAAGTTGATGATGTAAAGATAGAAGCTTGGTTTTAGATGCATTAAAAGTAACCAGCCACTCCTTTCCCCATTGTATAACGTGATCAAGATCGGAGGAGAGAGAATCGGAGAGAACTTGGTCGTTTACTGTCTTAGATGTGCTACCATAGATGGTAGTGTCATCAGCAAAAATGTCTACAAATGATGTAAGGATGTGATTTGGAAGATCATTAATGTAGATCAGGAAAAGAGTTGGGCCCAGGCTGGACCCCTGACGGACTCCAACATTAATACTGTGAGCTTCTAATTTTTGCCCATCAACTACTACTCTTATGAACCTATCAGAAAGAAATGATTTAATAATTGAGAAGACATTTCCAGCTATACCATAGCTGGAGATCTTGTGAAGTAAACCTTTATGTCATACTCTATAAAAGGCCTTTGATATGTCAAGAGCAATTGCCCTAGAAAGATTGCCTCTGTCGAGAGATTTGCTAATCCTATGAGATATAATTGAAAGCACATCTGCTGTAGATTTAGCAGAACGGAAACCATATTGTGTCACTAAGAAAGTTATTTTTGCTGAGATGGTTGATTACTTCTCTATTTAACACAGATTCTAGCAACTTACTCATGACGCACAGGAGACTTATTGGCCTTTACTGAGAGGGGGATGAACGATCACCTGAATTCTTGAATACAGGGCATATTGATCAGATTATTCAGGGTGATGGGAAGCTATTCTCCTTAAGACAACGTTTAAACAGTTTTGTAAGTATGGGTGCTAGTTCTGCTTGAAGTTTTTTGAGAATTATAATTGGAATACCATCAGGGCCGGTTGCTTTACTGGAATCAAGGTTTTAGATTAGCTTGGCAACATCACATACAGATATAGCATGTTTTCTGATACAGGAGGAAATATTGGGGGTTGGCGGCCTTGGTCGCAAAGGGTAGAATTAGCTGCAAATTTCCTGGCAAAGAGTTTGGCTTTGTCAGATGCTGACGAGATTACCTCAGGTCCATTGATGATGGTTGGGATAGAGCACACACTTCTGTTCAGGATTCTGTTTGCTATTTGCCAAAACTGGTGGGAACCAAGCCGCTGCTCAGCTACTTTGGACTTGATGGACTGAGCATACAACTCTCCTGCATTCTTTATTACTTTCTTACAATGATTGCTGGCAGTCCTGAAAGCGGCTTTAGTTTCCATACATTTATTACGTTGGAAGCAGTGGAAAAAGTGATTTCTGTGCGCAATAGTAGCAGCACATTCTGGAGAAAACCATGGCTGGCTGTTAAGTTTTTGCTGGAACTTTTTTGAGGGTATGAAATGGTCTATACCTACAATTAACCATTCCATCAGATCTGATACTATAGACGACACATCCTTTTTAAACATGGAACACAGAGGAAGATCCGATATAAATGTACGGAAACTATCCCAGTCAGCCACAGTATCTCGATGGAGAGGTACGTCTGAGGACTTATTACATTTCATTTTTATTTTAATTGATACAACTGAGTGGTAGGAAGATCCAAGAGGAGACAGAACGGAAACTGAACATAGTTCAGGGTAAGTTGTGAGAAAAACGTCTAGGAGACTCGCATACTGGCCGTCATTGTCGGACACATGGGTGGGTTCGTGAACAATGTGAGTGAGGTCATAAGCAATGGAGAAATCATGACAGAACCTCCCCTCAACATGGGTCTTATTAGAGTGGGTCAACCATTCCACATTATGAACATTGATGTCTCCACATACGTGAATGTTAGCTGAAGGATATGTTGATAGAACTTGGTCAATTTTCTCCGATATGCTTTTAAAGATAGTAACTCCGCTGTGATGGGGG
>NC_136486.1:164243207-164250707 GCF_053919585.1 Euprymna scolopes
TCCATGCGTGTCCAACTGCGCATGTTTCGAAAATAATCTCGTATAAAAATTCTTCAATTCTTTGCATTCTTCAATTTCTTTGCATATTCAATAGTAGTCTTATTTAAAAAAAAAAAAAACGCAAAAAAATTGCAGATTTAAAAAAAAAAAAGAAAAAAAAACGCAAAAAAATTGCAGATGTGTTGTGCGCATCTCAATATGGCGAGAGAAAAAAGGCTAGATTGCGAAATTTGGCCTAAAATGGAGGTATCTGCTAGGTACATTTCCAAAATATTAACACCCTTATTTCTATTTATTTAAAAAGAAAATACAACTTTATACAAATTCCCTATTAGTTTTTTTTCGGTTCTCTTATACGATGATCATCTTTATTTAACTATTACGTGTAATTATATTCATACATATATTCTATATGATTTATATTTGCGTAATATTTGCATAGAAATAAAGAAAATCAAATTTACTGTGTATTTATCGTGTTGCCATAACAACGTGACGTAGCCAAGGACGGTAGTGGACGTGAGTGTGTGTGCGTGTGTGCGCGTGTTTTCGTGCTGTATTGTTTCGTATCTTATCAACTTCTTCGAATCTATGTGTACAGTAATACAAACCCGTTTTTCGAGCTGAATAAATGTGTTACATTGAATAAAAACACGAAAAATATATACAGTTTGGTAGAAAAGTAACTTATCTTGCCTTTGATAACATTTATTTGTTATATATTTGCTTTTTGACAATTTTTCGAATCTATGTGTACAGTAATACAAACCCGAAATGAAAAGACCACGAGTGAACGCGCGTTTTACATAAAAATAAGTATTTTTAAATTTTATCTTTCAAGCTTTAAAAAAAAGTTTTAAAATTTTATCAGCCGGCATAATTTATTTTTTAATATTGAAAAATTTCAGGAAAAATAATTTTTGCTAGATTTTCAAAACATTGTTTTCGTGTTGTGTAGGTGTCTGCGGCTAGCACCAGAATGGCGGCCGTGATGTCGTGATGTAAGATTGTGTAAGTTTCGTATTTTTTTAATTTGTAAATAACAAGTTAGAAAAAAATTAAACCCTTCCAAGAGGGACAATAAATAAAGCCATAATATTTTATGGTAAAGTTAAGAGCCTACGAACCATAGTTTTTTAGGAGATTTGATTATTGGATTAACCAATCAGAAATCGTCTGTGGCACACACATCTGTTTTTATAGATATATAGATAGATATAGAAAGGTATGTACATATATATGCATATATATACATATACATATACATACATATATATACATATATATACACATATATATACATATATGTATACATATACATATATGTATACATATACATATATGTATACATATATATATACATATATGTATACATATACATATATGTATACATATACATATACATATATGTATACATATATATATACATACATATATACATACATATATACATACATACATACATACATACATATATGCATATATATATATACATATATATACATACATATATACATATACATACATATATACATATATATACATAGATACATATATATGCATATATATACACATATATATATACATAGATACATATATATGCATGTATATATATACATGCATATATATGTATCTATGTACATATATATGCACATATATACATATATATACATATATACATATATATACATATATATACATACATATATACATATATATACATACATATATACATATATATACATACATATATACATATATATACATACATATATACATATATATACATATATATATATGCATATATATATATGCATATACATATATACATATGCATATACATATATATACATATTCATATATATATACATATGTATATATATACATATGCATATATATATACATATGCATTTATATATACATATGCATTTATATATACAAATGCATTTATATATACAAATGCATTTATATATACATGTATATATATACATATATATACATATACATATATATACATATATGTATGCATATACATTTATGTATACATATATGTATATATATACATATATATAAACATATACATATATGTATACATATATGTATACATATACATTTATATATATATTTGTATACATATACATATATATATACATATACATACATATATATATACATATACATACATATATATATACATACATATACATATATATACATATACATATATATACATATATATACACTCATATATATATATACATACATATATATGTACATACATATATACATACATACATCTGTATATATACATACATATATATGTATATATACATACATATATATATATATACATACATATATATATCTACATACATATATATATATACATACATATATATATATACATACATATATATATCTACATACATATATATACATACATATATATATATATATTTACATATATATATGCATACATATATATACATACATACATATATATATACATACATATATATATATATGATGATTGCAACGTCCTGTCAGACGAGTGGCACTCCCTCAGACATTTAAAATCCATGAGCCCAAATGCCTGAGGGAGTATCTATACAAAGATGATGTTACAGAGTCTTAGCTTTGTACGACAGCTAAGTCTCTCTGTCGGTTCAAAATGTTGAGATCCAGCAACAAGCAAGAGCAAGATAGCCAGCAACAAATTTAACTGCAGACCAGCTTAATGCGGGTACTGGTCTCCCGCTTTATGGTTTTTTAAATCAAAGATTTGCTTCTGCTAGAAAGGTTGCCTTCACCATTGCTTACGGGAGCCCTATCCACGCCAATACACATATACACACACACAAATATACACGGTACTAGTTGGCTGTTGACACAGAAAAAGAGTTCATTCGCCCTTTGGAAGGTCTTTTTTAATCCTTCAGGGAGACTAGCCACCCTCCTCACCAAACAAGTCTGGTGGGGGAACCAGTTTAGTCGCCGGTGACCGGCCCATGAGGCAAGTAGTACTGGGTTACATGGTACCAGTAGCATATGACATTACCTGACACATATACATACATATATATATATATATATATATATATATATATACATACACATACATATATACATATACATACATATATACATATACATACATATATATATACATATATATATACGTACATAGATATATATATATAAATACATACATATATATACATACATATATTTTATATATATATACATATATATATAAATACATACATATATATACATACATTTTATATATATATACATATATTTTATATATATATACATATATTTTATATATATATACATATATTTTATATATATATACATATATTTAATATATATATACATATATGTTATATATATACATATATTTAATATATATATACATATATGTTATATATATACATATATGTTATATATATACATATATTTTGTATACGTACATATATGTTATATATATACATATATTTTGTATATGTACATATGTTATATATATACATATATTTTGTATATATACATATATTTTGTATATATACATATATTTTATATATACATATATTTTATATATACATATATTTTATATGTATACATATATTTTATATATACATATATTTTATATGTATACATATATTTTATATATATATACATATATTTTATATATATATACATATATTTTATATATATATATTTTATATATATATATATATACATATATTTTATATATATACATATATTTTATATATATACACGTATATTTTATATATATACACGTATATTTTATATATATATACATATATTTTATATATATATATATACACGTATATTTTATATATATATACATATATTTTATATATATACACGTATATTTTATATATATACACGTATATTTTATATATATACACGTATATTTTATATATATATACATATATTTTATATATATATATATACACGTATATTTTATATATATATACATATAGTTTATATATATATACATTTATTTTATATGTATTCATATTTTATATATATATGTACATATATTCTATATATATATAGATATATTTTATATATATATAGATATATTTTATATATATATACATATATTTTATATATATACATATATTTTATATATACATATATTTTATATATACATATATTTTATATATATATACATATGTTTTATATATATATACATATGTTTTATATATATATACATATATTTTGTATATATACATATATTTTGTATATATACATATATTTTGTATATATACATATATTTTATATATATCTACACATATTTTGTATATATAATGTATATGTTATATATATATATATTTCATATATATATACATATATTTTATATATATATACATGTATTTTATATATACATATATTTTATATATATATACATATATGTTATATATATATACATATATGTTATATATATACATATATGTTATATATATACATATATGTTATATATATACATATTTTTATATATATATATACATATATTTTATATATATACATATATTTATATATATATACATATATTTTATATATATATACATATATTTTATATATATATACATATATTTTATATATATATACATATATTTTATATATATACATATATTTTATATATATATACATTTTATATATATATATACATTTTATATATATATACATATATTTTATATATATATATATATATATACATATATATGTAGATATATACAAAATTAATGTTTAAACTTATTAACCGATCGTTCAGAATTTTTGGAAGCAGCTGCTTGGTGAAAGTGTTCGTAATGTAGGCTAGTCTTTATTTAATTCGGTTTCGTGTAAAATGGGTATAAGATAAATGAATGGTTTCGATATTTCTTATTTTAGCAATGGCCATCAAACATCAATTAATAAATATCTTAATTTTAATCTGTATGAGAAGACATGAAAATGGTGCAAAACTTCATTCGAAAGAGGGAATTGATGGATATTTGGAAGGTGACCCAAGGAAGAGCTCATGGTTGCACATTGTTGCACATGGGTTGCACATGGGTTGCACATGTGCAAAATAATTCCATTTTAGGAATGTGAGGCTTTCCACCATGGTCTATTGAAATGCATAATTTGACCAGAAATATGTGAGAGGATATCAGTTGAAATGTCCAAAACATAGACAACAGGAAATATT
The DNA here is from genome assembly GCF_053919585.1 of Euprymna scolopes. Classification (NCBI taxonomy): domain Eukaryota; kingdom Metazoa; phylum Mollusca; class Cephalopoda; order Sepiida; family Sepiolidae; genus Euprymna; species Euprymna scolopes. The sequence goes on from NC_136486.1 coordinate 164,248,432, forward strand.
AAACATTCCAGGATTAAAGATTGTTCATATAAATCGACACAACAGAAAGCGAGCACAAAGTGATCACAGAGCCAAACAAACTAACACATTTTTTTCGCTGCCAAAATATCTGCACCACACTTTAGACACTTATATCAACACTCGTCATATTAAATCGAAAAGTGTTGTGATTGGGAATAAGCAAAATATTTGTATAAACCAGCTGTGTTGTGTTTTATTCACGGCCAAGTGTATATATCACAAGCTGCCGTCAACGGAACCCCCGCCGACGACATGCTTGTCATAGCAGGTGATTGGAATGGCAGAACTGGCAAGGCGGATGTTCAAACAAGATCTACGCTGGGCCCATTTGGCATCGGGAATCGCTGTGCCAATGGCGAACGTATCATTAACTTTGCGATGAACAATCACCTCATTGTCTCCAATACGAAGTTTCAGCATCCAAATCATCATCTGGTGACGTGGTACTCAAATGACGGTCTCACGGCGAACCAGATAGACTACATTTTGATACACAAATGCTGGGTAAGCAATATGCGTGACTGCCGCGCTTACAGAGGTGCTGAAACAGGAAATACCCATGGATCGGATCATGTCCTTGTTAGAGCCAAGCTCACAATGCGACTGAAGGCCAACAAACGCGTTTCCCGTCAAAAACGTCTTGATATCACGAAGCTTAAAGTGGACGACACTGCGACTCAGTTTCGACTGGACCTACGCAACCGATTCAATGGTTTACAACCAGAAGAATTGGTGGAAGATATATGGAAAGCACTCAAAAAGGACGTCACTGAAGTAGCGGCCAACACCGTGGGTTTCACAAAGCGTCGTCAAAAGGACTGGATCTCAAGTCGAACGGTGAAATTGGGTGAGGAGGCTAAACGTGCCAGACTCAACGGAGATGCCAACCATCGTCGCCTTCGCCGAGAAACAACACACTCTGCCCGCAACGACCGCAACGTCTACTGGCACAATATCGCAACTGACATGGAACATGCGGCCTCAGTAGGGGACTCCCGCAAGTTATATCAACTATTGAAGTCCAGCACACAGACGAGGTCATCCGTGAGCGAATCCATCCACAACAGTGGAGGTGAAATCCTTACTGAGCTAAACGCACAATTGGATCGGTGGCACGAGCACTTCTGTGAACTCCTGAACCACCAGCCTCCACCTACAATACCAGGTCAAAACACCCCCACCGCTGCAGATCTCTACGATTGCTCGTCGGATACCCCCAGCCATGAAGAAATCAGAGCCGTCATTGCCAAGTTGAAGAATAACAAAGCTCCAGGCGAGGACGGTATCCTGGCTGAGGTCTACAAGACCGGAATCGATGAATTAACCCCTCGCCTACACCAGCTGATTTCTGAAATTTGGAATAGTGGGGAGATTCCCCAAGATTGGAGTCACGCCATCCTTCTTCCCTTTTTTAAGAAGGGTGACAAACGGACATGTAGTAACTACAGAGGCATCAGCCTTATAGATGTCGCTGCCAAAGTCTTCACTATCCTCATTCTGAGACGGTTTCAATACGAAAGGGACAGAAGGACTCGTCCTAACCAATGCGGATTCCGACCTGGCCGCGGATGCGTCGACCAAATATTCACGCTGAGGCGAGCCTTGGAACAGCGCTGGTGCTACCAACAGCGTACAATCGTATGCTTTATCGACTTCGCTGCCGCTTTTGACTCGGTCGACCGCGGTACCCTGTGGAGAGTGATGGAAGCAGATGGTATCCCCCCGAAGCTACTCAACTTGATTAAGGCCTACTACCATCGGACTCGCACACGTGTCCGCTGTTATGGCCAGGACTCCTCTTTCTTCAACGTCAGCAGTGGTGTCCGCTAGGGATGTGCGCTCTCGCCCACCCTTTTCAATTACGCTATTGATTGATCCTGGAGCAGGCGCTGCCTGGATATCCTGGCGTCGTGGTGGGGCGTAACTTTCATCTCACCGATTTGGACTACGCGGACGATATTGCGGTTCTCGGGGAGAGCTACAGAGACATACAGACGGTGCTGAACCGAATCCAGGAGAAGGCAGCTGCCATCGGCATGAGAATCAACGCCAGCAAGACGAAGATTCTATCGGCTGGCATCCCCCAAGCAGAAAGGTCCTCCGTCACTCTCAATGGGGAAACCCTCGAGGAGACGGATAGCTTCAAATACCTGAGCTGTACGTTCATTGGTACCGGTCAAGGCATGAATGAGATTGAAGCGCGCATTAATGCCGCACGAGCTGCCTTTTGTCGACTCCAAAGGCGATTATGGTCA
>NC_136486.1:164255707-164315707 GCF_053919585.1 Euprymna scolopes
ACTTTAAAGAACCCCAACATCTATTAAACTGTAGAAGAGAAATAGCAAATAACTGTGTTCACAAGATAAAATTTACTCTAGGATAGCGATACAAAATAGTTTTAAAACTAACAAAAACAATAGAAAATAAACAAATATATAAATTTTAAAAAATAAAGTAAATAAACATGAATATACATAAACGATCACACATATATGTATATATATATGTGCATGTATGTGTGTACACATATATATTTATATATAAACTAACAATAAAAAAAAAACAAAAAAAAACAACAACAAAAAAACACTAACCTAGTTTTAAAACAGATCCTTTGTCCGATAAATGCATGCCCATTTGCTGATAGGAAGGGCGCGGTGGATACTAGAAAGCTGATTGGCTAACTCAAATCTCAATAGAAGAGGAGCATATAAAAACGATAAACAACCACAGAATTCGCGCATAAGCCTGAAGAGTCCTAGAGTGGATGAAACGCGGAATATTCAGTGTAGCTTAATCGCCATATATATTTTATAAATTACTAACTAGCTCTACCTACGTATTGAGCACTTTTGAATAAATACTTAAAGTTTACGCATAAATCTATACTTTCGTATATTAATTTTATGTGAGTAAATTAAGTAGTTTATATATATATATATATATATATATATATATATATATATATATATATATATACTTTATAGAGGGTATTAGACATAAATATTTCAGTTAATGTATGAATACTTTAAAATGAGCTGTGCTCAGAATACTGTAGATATAAGATAAGCTCGATAGGTGTATTTTCCTAGAGCTATATTAATATAGATGATTAAAAATCAATAATTGTAAATTATCAATCAGCTTCCAAAGGAGAAACAAAACTAAATCAGATTAAGTGTACGATCGTTTCGGAAATGATGTTTATTTATTCATAAAATATTAATAAATAAATATTTTTTGAGAAATAAATATTTTGGGGGATATTGTCTCCTCATCAGCACAAATGGGGGGGGGGGCTAGGTAGGTAGGTAGGTAGGTAGGTAGGTAGGTAGGTAGGTAGGGGGAAGGCCCCAAAAATGTAAACTAGCAGTTTTGGAGTGAGTAAAGCGGGGGAATCTTTATAGAAAATAATTCTTTAGTGGTTTTATTTGTCAATATTAAATGCATGAATGTATATGTTGTTTCCAAAACGACCGTACACTTAATCTGATTTTGTTTTGTGTCTCCTTTTGAAACTGATTGATAATTGACAATTATTGATCTTTAATTCTCTCTCATATATATATATATATATATATATATATATATATATATATATATATGGAAATATTTAATAATAAATACGAAAGCTGCATCAATTAAAATTTCATATTTAAGCATGATAAGCGTCATAACACACTTAGTAATGTATTATGTACTGCCAACATCGTAGGAAAAGTAAATATTTCAAGTCTTAACTAACCAAAGCACACGTTATATTATTGAAGTTAAGCAACCTTGAGTTCGACCAGTACAAAATGGGTGAATATTTTAAAATATTAGGCGCCGCATATCATCTTCCATGATTGGAATGTACAGGCTGACTGGGATCACATGTGAATGTGTAATTCCTTTAAACTTCCACATACAGTGGAAAGTGGAATCTCTGATGCTGGGTGAATACAACAAAGAAGTGGTATTACTAGCAATTCATTCCTAGATCCTTACCACCTGTCTTTTAAGCAATAGAGAATACCGTTTTAAGATCAGTGCAATTTTTGTTGATAATAAGGGTCCACCAGTGGAAAGTTGTATTTGCAACTATGGATGTTGAAGATAATTTATAAAGTTTGAACTGTTTGCAGCCATTGTACATTACTGTTGGTGTATTTTTAACTAACCCAGTGGACAATACACTCACATTCTCCTTCCACAAATTTTAGTTCATCTTTCACATATACTCAAATGATAATATCGTAGCACATTTTGATTCTTTTAATAAAACATTGATTTGATAATTTAATGAGCAGAGCGTTTTTCCCAGAACTGCTCGTCTGTAGAATACCGCGGAACTGTTTCCTGGCTTACTATAACAATGTCGTTTTCAAGTCCAATGTATACAATTTCTGGAGCCGTCCTCTAAATTAACTCCTATCCAATTTCCACTATCACCGATTATCACGGTGTTATCTCACCGAATACTCATTAATCCTTATCCTTGAGTGGTTTCCAGGCCTTGATAAGCAATGACCCTATAGTATATAAAAGTTCCTCTAATTTCATTCTATTTGTGCGTTGTTTTTAGCACGGAATGTGCGAATATTTACACAAAATCCACATCACAATTTTAAAGTTTTAGACCCGTGCAAAGTCGGTATTAAAAACGATACACAAATAACATTTTTTAACTGTTAACTTTTAATAGTTAAGACCGATTTTACCAGGGGATCGTTTTTACTATAAGCTTGAATGACGAAATTTTGAAAATATACTTTTTAAAATTCTTTCGCAACGTTTGACGTCGAATCAATTTCAAATTACAAACAAACAAAAACAAAATGAAAATAAACTTAGAGGACGTAATTCTTAATCGGTTTTGAATATGAAATAAATGAAAACAAATAACAGTTTCAGCACATTAAGTTATACAAGTCGGTAGATAATTACATTCTACTGCGTTTAGTATGTAATTTGTTGTTGCTTATTTTGCTTGTGGGTTTTCACAATTCTGAACTTTTACTATATAACTAGTAGGGCTGCCTGACGTTGCCCGGGTTACAACTTAAAGATATTCCTATTAACACATATTTCTCTCTATCCGTTTCTCTATCTTCCCCTCTTTCTTTCTTCTCCCGTTTTACCTCTTCCTCTTCCCAATCATCTTTTCCCTCCACACAGCCTATTCCTTTCTAGCTACACATACACATAGACATTTATCTTGTATATAATCGATTCATCTAGAAATGGGTCGTCATTTTCTTTCAAAAATAGTATATAACACTGAAAAACTGCCTCCCCACTGATGAAACCTGACTCAGTTGATTTCATAAAGAATAAATCATATTTTCCAAATTTTAGATATGATTTCTCTAGGGCAACACTAATCAAGAATATAGTAACTTTGTAACTGTTTTGTAAAGTTTTACTTTTAGATGGACTTACATACACATAGCTTATATAAAGAGTAACTGTCTATCTGTAATGTGGCCGTTACACTTTAACCGTGTCGTTACATTTCAACTATTCGGCCCCACACGTCGTCTAGTACGGTAGCAAAGGAACAAACAAGCAAAATAAAAAGAAATAAATAAAAATCTGACTCGACATTTTTTTTAACTGCAAATAAAAGCATTTATTCGTGGTTCTTCCCACAATAACGCCTTTCATTAACTTTCAAAAGTGTGTTCAACTCTCAGCCATATAACATGTACTTTTTAAAAGTCTCCTTCTTCGCCACATGACGCCGACCATAACCAGCACTTTCTCGCCTTCAACTTTACACTTCCATCTTCCCCGGTGAGCACTTTGCTTTTCCTGCTCGATCACGTGTTGTCCTTTCTTCTTTTACGTTTTCTCTCCTTCTTCACGTGTCATCAGCGCGAGCACACTCGCTTAATCTGCATATGTGATAAGGTTGCTGCTGCTAATATTCTCGCTAGTCAGCTATTTTACGGCTGCTGCTGCTTTTCTCACACGCGTCTATACGCACTATGTTATTATAAGAGCGCATTACTTCGTTACGTATCTATCAAAATATATAAAAGTGACACTGCCTGTCTGTCTTAGGAACGATCTCTATCAAACTCCTATCAATTTTTTATCGACAGACATGAAACAGTATATAGGGTATTTGGACCTGTGGAACAAATTTGATGTGGTCTTTATCTGGTAAAAATAGCTGCTAATAAGTCGAAATTGAAAAAAATAGACCTTACCAGATGTAAATCCGACTTAAACTGCTTTTGTGCGCATGCTCAAATATACATTTATATGTTAAAGTCGGTTTAATTTTAACGTTTTCTTATCTATATGACGGTAGTTCAACGGTAAAAACTAATGCTGGCACGCTAAATATTTTAGTTTCGATTCTAGCTGATGGCACCCAAGTCATTTCTCTTTTTAATTTTGGAAATCACTGCTATATATTGGGTACAAAATAATAATCGACAGAGAATTGAATTTTGAATAATGAATACGAAATTTGCATCAATTAAAATATATTTAAGCGTATTTTACGACTGGGAAACGTCATGCGGCCTTCTAGTATATTATATTTACAAATATGCACTGTATATTACTAGCATTACCACTGTTATATCTGCTATACAATAACTCTGAAGAATTCCGCCAAATGCATGTTGGTAATATTAAATCTAAAGGCAATAAATATAGCGTTGAGATTTTATAAAGGCTTACATTTCTTAGAAATATTTTTGTCCTTTTCTTGTGTTAACTAAACGAACTCATAAAGAATTATATTTCTCTTCACTTTTGAAACTTTATGATTTTGTTCACCTAAGTGCTATTTTCATTTTTACTTTAATATTTTTTTTCCTCCGTATAAAAGTCATTTGTGATCGGCGAAATTCAATTTGCCATTTTTTTTTACAACTAGAATTTTTCTTGAGATTTTTGGCATGTTCCATTTTAAAGCTTTTAGGTTTATGACCGGCATCATGGAAATGGTTATGAAAAAAAAAAAAGGTAAAATATAAAAACAGTAAAAATAGGAAAAAGGGCGAATTGTTAAAGATGGAAAAATGTCACTGACCATCTCCTAGGACAGAATCAGGAAAATGGGTTCTTATAGCAGATAACCGAGACTCCTAATATCATTATGGTCATGGCCAAATTGAAAATGGACTAAATTTAGTCATTCTAAAATTCTGTTCAAACATTTATAAAAAATCATATTTTCATATGCTATAATTTTTCAACTTTTTTCAACACTTCTGAACAATTGCTCAGTCTAATTAAACTATTCGTATAAGATATAAAAGTATTTGAAAATATGTTTATGACGTTTGCAGATAAGGACTTACAATTTGCATCATTTGTATTATTTTGAGTACTCTTCTCATTAAACGTTATTTAGGTGTACCTGAAAATTTTCTGTCAAATATGAGAATTTGTACGGAATTTTGAGTGGAACACTTTGTTTAATCCACGAAAATTCATATTAGAATAAAAAATAAATGATTTCCTTGATAAAATTTTAAAGTTTAAACATTTTTTTTAATTTTAGAGAATTTAAATATATATATTTTTATTATTTTAGAAGATTTAAACAATTTTTTTTATTTTAAAGAATTAAACAATTTTTTTAAAAAATTTAAAGCAATTTCTCCTAAAAAAACCTGACAGAAAATAGATGTTTAGAATATATATAAATATGTTTAGAATATATATAAATATGTTTAGAATATATATAAATAAAATATGACAAATTAAACACGGAAAAATAAAGAAAAGGAAAAAGAAAAAACGAGAAATTTAAAGTGTAAAAGAACTCGAATTCTTGGCGGATAGTACAACAGAAAATAGGTATACGCCAAAATAAAATAAATTAAACGAAAATTTATATCTAGTAAGATCGTATGTAACAAATAGGTTTCAATAAATATAATCCGATTCTGAGTACTTGAATAAAGAAATTCACACGAAGAAATCGTGAATCAACACTTCTTGTGCATAAAAATTATCTTGATGCATTTAATTTTACTGCTGTTTCTCCGCTTCTCACGAAAAGCATTTAACTTCGAAATGCTCAGGGCGAAAACGTTTTCTCTCCTATCCCCCTTTCTTTAACTTTTACTGATTTGATACGTTTCCATACAATTTTACTGTTTATCCTATTAAGTTATTCTCTCTCTCATATATATATGAACTGTTCAACAAACTCAACAAATATAGACAAACAAGATGCTGATAATTGACCGAATCAAGAATAAAACCTATGGATCCTACATACGATAATTCCATCAATATTCTCGATGGATCGTCCGAAATATCGAAAAAAAAAATCAAAAACGATTTATTAAGCAGAACATTCTGTATGCTTCAATAACGAGTTTTCTTAATGAAATATGGTCTGGTCATAACTGGTAAAAAATAAAAAAAAAAATGAAATAAATAAGAATAATTATTATTATTTAATTATTAATTTGCTTAAGAATATATACATTATATTATTTTTTAATGTATGTACGAGCGAAAGAGTAACTGGATTCAAATCCGGCCAGAGGATTAGTTGGTCAAAAGGTGATGAGACGACAACAACTATGGAAGGCAGTAATTACTGAAGATACACGTGAAGATTCAGCATTTCTATCCTGTCGTCGTTAATAACCTGACGAAAGCTAGAGGAATAGTCGGCCGAAACATCGTGAAACAATATCTATAAAGAGAGGGATAATAGTCCGCAAATATATAAATAAAATATACAAATATTACTCATCTCAAAAAGAATTCCAATAATTAATCCCTTTTTGTAATTGTGAATTTTCTAGCGTTAAGTCAGTTTTAAGTGCTCTTCTACACATGCCCAAATGTGCATTTATACAGTTTATTTTTTAAATATTTCTTATCCATCTGATGATAGCTTAAACGATAACGATTAAGGATGGAGTGTTAAATGTTTTGCTTTTAATTCTAGCTGATGACACCCAAGTCATATTTAAATTGGGTACAATATAATAATCAATAGAGAATTGGCTCTATAATAATAAATATGAAATCTGCATGAATTAAAATATCATATTTAAGCGTATTTTATGATCGGACAACATCAGGTGACCTGCTAGTATATATATATATATATATATATATATATATATATATATATATATATATGACCTCGTCTGTCTGTCTATGTGATAAACGGTCTCTACCAAACTACTCTTTCAACTTTTAGTCTACAGACTTGGAACTATATATATATATATATATATATATATATATATATATATATATATATATATATATATATATAGAGAGAGAGAGAGAGAGAGAGGGAGAGGGAGAGGGAGGAAGTGTAGACATATGAAACTAATTTGATTTACTTTTTAACCGGTAAAAATAGCTGCTGAGGTGTCAAAATTGAAAAGAAAACGAACTTGGCAGATGTAAGTCGACTTAAAGAGCTCTTCTACGCATGTGCAGATATAGACATATACCTTTCACAATGTTTTAAGCCTTTATATGCATAAGGACATAGTACAGATGGTAACGAATAGGGCTAAAAGCTGTATATTTTTGGTTTCGATTCCAGCTTGATCGATTGGATCTATATTAATGAATGCGAAATCTGCATAAATTAAAACATCACATTTTAGCATATTTTACAACCTGATCACGCTGGATGGCCACTGCTATACATTGAATACAATATAATATGAATAGAGTACAAGTGTCAAGTAAAGACCATATGTGAGGGCAACCCCACATATAAGTTATTGGTCAATGTAGGGGAAACCCTTCATACCAATTGTCACTATCCAGCCCCCCTACTCCCCGAAGAGTTGGTCCCCATTTCCCCTTCACTCCTCACATTAAAAATCGGCCTTATGCCTAATTTGCTCGGTGGGGGAGCAAATAAATACCCGCACTGGATCTACAATAATAAATACGAAATCTACATAAATTAAAATATCATATTTAAGCATATTTTATGACTAGGCCACGTCAGGCGGCCACTACTATATACTGGGTACAATATGATAATTAATAGAGAATTGGATCTATGATAATGAATACAAGATCTGCATAAATTAAAATATCATATTTAAGTTTATTTTAGGACCGGTCAACGCCGGGCAGAGTGTTAGTATTATATACAGTAGAACCCTGGGATACGGCATTAAAAATTAGAAACAAAATACAGTCCCGTATATAATACATATGTATATAATCAAATAACATTATAAATAACACCGTAATGCGGAACAAATACCGTAACCAGGGGCCGGAAAAACATCGTATTTCACATCGCAACCTTAAAAAAACGTATCCTAGGGAAACCGTACCCCGGGGTTCTACTGTATATATCTATTTTAAATAAGAACTTCAACAGTGTTAGATACGTAAATAACAAAAAAAATTAAATAAATAAGAATAATTATTATTATTTAATTATTAATTTGCTTAAGAATAAATACATTATATTATTTTTTAATGTATGTACGAGCGAAATAGTAACTAGATTCAAATCCGGCCAGAGGATTAGTTGGTCAAAAGGTGATGAGACGACAACAACTATGGAAGGCAGTAATTACTGAAGATACACGTGAAGATTCAGCATTTCTATCCTGTCGTCGTTAACAACCTGACGAAAGCTAGATGAATAGTTGGCCGAAACATCGTGAAACAATATCTATAAAGAGAGGGATAATAGTAAGGTTTGAAAATATATATGGCAATTAAGATATGCAGAGCTTTCCGTATTCTATCCTCGTGAAGATTCGTCAAGTTATTGCGTGGAAACAATGTTGCTTTGTATTTTTATATATTTTCGTGGTTTGCTAGTCAGCTAATCAGATTCTTTGTTATGCACAGACTCATTTATCGTAACCAATGAGCGTGCGTTTATCAGGCGAGTGTTCACGTGATCTCTAATCCCGGTTTTTCTTCTCTTTGTGTTAGGAAGTGACCTAGTTTTATCTAGATACTTTCTCCTTACATTTTATCTCATACTAGTGTATTTGATTATGTATTTGTTTATTTTACTTATTATAATTATAATTTGTCGTTGTTGTTATTATCATTATTATCATTATTATTATTATTATTATATTAATGGTTTATTTTATTTATGTGTGTATTGGTATCCTAAGATAAAGTTTATTTTGTGTATACATACGTTTACGATTTCACTTCATTTGTTTCGATTTTAATTTCCATGTATACCTTCTCATATATGTACGTCACATATACCTAAAAAAAAGCAATGCGTGAAAATGTATTATCAGAAATCATTCAAAAATTCGGTTGAGACACTTATTTTTATATTCAACTAAACTCTTAAAAAATGGTCGAGGTGATATTGTCTAATTGATTAACGGCACGAATAGCAAACTTGGGCTTCGAATCCAGTTCGTCCCACAGAAACATTTTCGCTTAGGATGTTGGCAACATTCATGTGGTCAACATCCTAACCCTAACCCAAATCTCCTTTCTATGAACTGTTAAAAACTTAGCGAAACTGATATATTTTCGATTAAAACTTAATTTAAATCACCAACAATTGGATAATTGGAATTTCAAAACTTTTTGTGAACACTGAGTATTTTTTGATATACTTAATTACAATTAAATAAAATTTTACTTAAGAAATGTCAGGATGACATCACCTGTGAAGACAACATCACCTTATATAAATGAAACTTTCAGAAAACGTGTGACGGCACGAAAACTGATAGAAGTCGACCGTACACAAATAGATGGCACAATTTATTGAAAACCATGCATGTCAAACCGTTTGCAGCAAAATTTTAATTTATCAGTTGTGATCAAGCCAACATCCTATATATATATATATATATATATATATATATATACACACACAACGCATGTTTTTTAATTACCAACTATTTTTCCATCTCACTTGATGCTCATAATTACCGAAAAAAATTCCTTTTTACACCCAGTTTAAAATAGAACAGCTGAAACCAGGAATTGACAAAGACTAAAATTAGACACACTAACTAAGATAGAAACGGACAAAAGCTAAAATTAGAACTGAACAAAGTTCAAAATAGAAATGAACAAATGTTAATTTAGAAACGGAAAAAATTTAGAAAGTAGAAATGGACAAAAACTTAAATTAGAAACGGCAAAAGCTAAATTAGAAACGGACAAAAGCTAACATTAGAAACGGATAAAAGCTAAATTAGAAACGGACAAAAGCTAAATTAGAAACGGACAAAAGCTAAAATTAGAAACGGACAAAAGCTAAAATTAGAAACGGACAAAAGCTAAAATTAGAAACAGACAAAAGCTAAAATTAGAAACGGACAAAAGCTAAAATTAGAAACGGATAAAAGCTAAATTTGAAACGGCAAAAGCTAAAATTAGAAACGGACAAAAGCTAAAATTAGAAACGGACAAAAGCTGAAATTAGAAACGGATAAAAGCTAAATTTGAAACGGACAAAAGCTAAAATTAGAAACGGACAAAAGCTAAAATTAGAAACAGACAAAAGCTAAAATTAGAAACAGACAAAAGCTAAAATTAGAAACGGACAAAAGCTAAAATTAGAAACGGACAAAAGCTAAAATTAGAAACGGATAAAAGCTAAATTTGAAACGGCAAAAGCTATAATTAGAAACGGACAAAAGCTGAAATTAGAAACGGACAAAAGCTGAAATTAGAAACGGACAAAAGCTAAGGTAAGAAACAAAAACAAGCTAAATTAAAAACGAATAAATGTTAAAATTGGAAATGAACCAAAGCTGAAATTAAAATTTAAAAGCTATATTAAAATCGGAAAAAGCTAATTGACAAAAGTTAAAATCAGTAATTCACAAAAGTTAAAATCAGTAATTGACAAAAGTTAAATTAAAAATTCCAACTAAATGTACTCGTAATTTCAGTATTGAAACTTACAGTTATACAAAACCAGAAGAACACTTGTTTTCGAATAGGTAAAATAAATTCCTAAACAGAATAGTTTATCATCACCTGTATATTCTCCTTCAAATATTAAAAATCAAGATATAATGCTACAAAACCGTATGTCTAGAATCCTTATATTAATTATGATTGTTATATGGATTCAAGAAAATATCTAAAAAATTTAATGGAGGTCTTGTTTAAAAAAACCATAAAATTGAAGATATCTAAGATTTCATTAAGGGCCTCCACTGCTACTTCCACTATCTTTCTATACAACTAAATCAAACTAAATGTAGCCCACATCACTCACCCTTATCCTTAGAAGCTGTGTTCTAAAATTCATAATGATTGGTTAATTAATTTAGGAGTGAATCTTATAATAGAAATATAAACATATACGCCTATCTAACCTTATATAACTAGGGATGAACAACTTATCAATAGACCTCATTTGCATTTTTTTTCAGTCATATTGCAGTATGCTTAGATATACGGTATGCCATGTGACGCTGCATATCCGGGTAGTTACTTTAAAATTATTAGATACAGGGTGTCCCAAAAGAAGCTGATGATTAAAATAATTCATAACTTTCTTAATTTTTTATATTTTTATTTCATTTTTTCAGATCATCTAGAGTAACCCTTCCAAGGTCATCATGAGTCGTTACACTACCGAGGAGCGGATATTTATCGTAGAGTCGTATTTTCGGTTGAATGAGTCACTATCAGAAACTCAAAGAGAATTTCGAAATTCCCCTTCTCCCAATGCAATAAAAGCTATGGTGGCTCGCTTTCATGAGCAAGGGTCTGTATGTGACCTCCCTAAATTTGGTAGACCCCGTACGACAAGAAGTGATGAGAATCGTCAGAGATTAGCAGAGAGTGTGGCCGAGTATTCATCCACATCAGTAAGAAGGAGATCAAGTCAAATTGAGGTCTCTCGATCATCTCTTCACAGAATGCTTCATGAAGCAAGCAAATTTTCATATAAAATGCAATTGGTGCAAGAGCTTCAGCCAAACGATCCGGAGAAAAGGCTGGAATACGCCATGCAATTACAAGATTTGGCTAATGAGGATCCGAACTTTCTCAAAAACCTCATTATGTCCGATGAGGCCCATTTTCATCTGAATTGGTTCATAAATAAGCAAAATGGCAGGATTTGGATATCAGAATATCTCCACGCAACAGCACAATAGCAATTACACCCTCAAAAATGTACAATATGGTGTGGAGTAACGGCGGATGAAGTAATCGGACCTTACTTTTTTGGAAAATGAAGAAGGGGAGAATGTAACAGTGACAGGAGCTCGGTACCGCCATATGCCTGAAGATTTTGTTCGACCTTGGGTACAAAACAAACCACCAATATGGTTCCAGCAGGACGGTGCAACGGCGCGTACGGCACGAGAAACATTAAATCTGCTCCAGGACATACTCGGCAACCGAATAATTTCTCATGACTGTGAGATAAATTGGTCGCCCCACTCGCCAGATCTCACATGTGTAGATTTCTTCCTTTGGGGTTACCTCAAAGAGAGGGTATACGCAAACAAACCAGCCACAATAAATACACTTAAAAATAATATAGAGGAGGAAATTATCGCTATAAGCCCTGAAACATTAAGTGATGAGCTGGACAATGCCCTGCAGAGAGCACAAGAATGTGAAATGAAAATGTTGAACATTTGAGTAACATTATTTTTCATAACTAAAATTAGACATTGTGAAAAACATACCCTAGATTAAGTTGTGTAAATAAAATTAGAATAAATAGACTATGATAGCTTACTATATCTAAAAATAATCACGGAGAGCCTCATCTACCTACATATGAAAATTGGTAAGCATAACTTAATTATTGAGGAAGTTAATAAAATTTAAAATCCGTAAGATTATTTTGGGACACGCTGTATTCATTTTTTACGTCTACTTGTATATCAATAATAATGTTATATTATTTAAGTGTTACCTATACTCCTATATATTTTTTTTTTTTTTTGCGTATTGATTTTCAGATTTAAAACCCCTTTTTCTATTTATTTAACAAGAAACTACAACTGTTATATATGGGTCATGGAATTGCATTCATCTGCAAAAGATCTAGCTAATTTGCATATTCTTTTAAATATTTACATTAATTAATTTCTTATTAGTTTTTCGGTTTTCTCATGGGATGATCATCTTTAGTTAATTATTACGTGTAATTATATTCATGCAGATATTCTACATGATTTATACTTGCGTAATATTTGTGTAAAAAGCTTATAGTAAACACAACCTCTTTCTATATATATTTATGTATGCGTATATATATTTGTTTTAAAAAAATTGCCTTCCAAACTCTTCCTACAGTTTTTGGTCTATAGACATGAAATTTAATATATAGAGTATTCAAACTTTATATTTGGGTTTTAGCCCAGGAAAATGGGTGAAAATTGTGAAAATTTAAAAAATGGAATTTGCCAGGTGAAGGAGGAACGACGGCATTACGAATATGCATGCATAACGTAATAGCTATTTGTTCATGTTTTAATTTTTAGCCTTGCAGCATCATGTCTGCATAGGTCTGGCATTAACGTCAAAGGAAAAAGTAAATCGTAAGCTTAACGTTTTAGTTTCGATTCTCGGTGGTGGCGCACGGATCATTTTTTTTTTTTTTTTACTTTTTGAATCATTACTATATATGGGTCCAATATAATATAATAATAAATACGAAATCTGCATTAATGAAAATATTGTGTTTAAGCGTATTTTACGACTGGGCAATGCCGGGAGGGCTGATAGTGTATTAATAAATGCAGTAACGTATTGTAATTAGTATGTTCATCTCTTCTCTTCTCTTTCTTCTATCTATCTTCTTCTATTCTATCTATCTTCTATATAAATAAAATGAACTCATTTTTCCCGTATGATTTTGACATTAATAGGATTAAAAATCAAGATATTTCATGCAAATATAATATGCACAAACGGCAGAACAAGATCTGAGGTGTGTTATAGGCTTATTATTTCTCAAATTCCTCGATAATCTTAGATTTCTATACTTTTTCTGCTGAGAAGTCACGGCCAAAATCGGTTAAGATCAATGGAAGTGGTAAAATATTTTCTCTCTAATAAATTCCTCCTCCCCCTGTCACCACTTAACACCGTTTGGGGATCGTTCATAAGGAACAGTTGAGAAGAGAACACCGGTTTGGCTTCGTAGTTCTTTCATGTGAAGTTATTTAAAATCACTAAACTAAGCTGCAGTGCTCTGTGGCGTAGTGGTTAGCGTGCTGGACAATTCACATTATATTTTCACGTTCGCGCCGACCTACCGTAGTGGTTTTTTTTTTTTTTTTGTCCTAAACAACTGGAATGGACTTTTCTTGGTGGCCGAACTGTTAACGTTGCAGATGTTTTTTTGGTTTTTTTCACACTTTATTTTCCTACTTTTACTCATGACTCCGGGTTTGAGCCTTCCTACTTACCTACCATAACATTTTTTAAAACTCCCCCCCCTGTCCCGGAAACAAACACTCGGGCAACGCCGGGTACCCCCGCTAGTTCTTAATAATGAAATGTACTGCTGAGAAGCATGGTGTTTTTTTTCCAAATACAAGTTTCCTGCTGGTAACAAATACGACAGGCCTCTAAAAATGTTTCCAGCCTGATAAAGTGTTTTCTAAAAGGAAGAAGTCGAATTACAGTTCATAATTTTGATGCAAGGATGAAACAAATGCTAATTAGAATCAAATATCAATCTTTTTTCAGATTTAAATCTATCGATGGTTAACTTTAAGAAATAGACTTCACTTTATTATATAGATGCACGTTTGTTGTTACACACATCTGTAATTTCCATTGTTACTGATAATATCTAAACATTTTCAAAAAATTTATTTTATAAATCTTTCCTAATATACATTAATCATGAAATTTTAAAAAAAGCGTTCGTACGACATTCTAAATTTTGACCTGTTCACTTCGTTTCCAAGAACTCGACTGTGCTGCCCTCTTGACTTTAGTCTTTTTATATAGTCTTTTTTTTGGGGGGGGGCAGATTTATATGCAAATCAATGCATATCACACACATATATAGATGTACGTGTGTTCTTATATACATGTCTGTGTTACACACACTTGCAATATCGCATATCACACTACACTCACCTATGATCTTTAAAGATCATTTCATAACCCCGAGACAAGATTGGCAATCACATAATACACTACTAGATACTATAGCTTTTCAAACAACAAAAATTCAGTCGAATCGGAATTCCATGACGACGATTAGAAAAGGTCTGACTCGAATCACATTTCAATCTTTCCATTTTTTGAAGCTTTCAATTTTCAAAGTTCGAAGCGAATCATTTTAATCTTTTAATTAACCGACGCTTTCAATTTTCGAAAATCCCAGTTTCGTCTTGGACGCATCAGCTTCATATTTCATGCCGAAATAGCTCGTAAAAAAAGATTCTTGTCAGTGTTCATACGACATTCTAAATTCTGACTTGTTCAATTTGGTTCCAAAAACTTGACTGCTCTGCAATCCACGCTTTGGTCTTTTTATATCGTCTTTGTGGGGGGGGGGGGCGAAGCATCATCGATATGCAAATAAATGCACATCACATTACAATCATCCTCTAAATATTTCCATTTCCTATATTCGTTATCGTATGAATATGTAATAAAATAACCAATTTTTCTTCTAAACCGGTTTAATAGGCGTTTCCGATTGTCTACACATTTCTGAAGGTTTTTTGATATATGTGCCACATCTTCTAAACCTTTCCTAATTTACTTTCTAAACGTTACTGAACACATATCTTCTAAACCTTTAATATAAATTTGTCATCTTCTTAATGTTTTCTAAAATAAAATTTTATCTTGAACCTTCCGCTAACATACCTCCTTGTCTATGCTATAAACTTAAGATTTTATGCATCTACACCTTATATATATATATATATATATATATATATATATATATATATATATATTGTATTTATTTGCTTCCCCACCAAATTATGCACTAGGCCGTTTTTAATGTGGGGTAAAACCAGCTCCCCCAAAAGTAGGCAAAAAGGGGACACTCTAGTTACCAAAAAATAATAATTGTCCCAGTATAGAGGGTTTCCCCTCCCTTTGATTGGTACAAATTATCTTAAGTGCAGCATTATATATATATATATATATATATATATATATATATATATATATATATATATATATATATATATATATATATATAACAAATAAAATACGCATCAAGTGCGCTTGAAAGCCAAATACAACGTAGTATTTAGAAAATAAATATTTTACTCGTTTGAAATTTATCACAAATATATATCAGATGTATCCTCCATCTTTAGTGTGCTGTTTCTTTTTGTTCTTTTCTTCTACCTTGCCATGTTGTTAATTTGGAGAATGGGGTCTGTTTGTAAAGAGCCGCGCGTTGTTTCTAGCGGTTGTATTTTGATATGTTTGAACTGTGCATAGCCAACGCGAGAATAACGTCAAAGAATACGCACAGTTCAAACTTTTCAACATACAACCGCTAGAAACAACGCGCGGCTTTTTACAAACTGTTCTGAATGAAATGACGTATCTCTGCTTTTGATGCACGTCAATGACAGAGATTGCTTTCTTGGAGTTTCACACCGTCAATGTCTGTAAGAGAGAAATGAAAATTTCAGATCATGAATGCATAAGTTCAATCATCATGACAATGCAATTTGTAATCTGCTTTGATCCATTCGGGAGAAATAAAAAAATTTCTAGACATTATTTTTGGAACATCCCTCAAACATTCATTAAGTTGTAAAAATATATTATAGCTGGCTTATCTCACAAATCTTTCGTTACATATATTCTAATCTTCCAAATCTTTAATAGCATGCATTCTTAATGTTCTAAACATTTTACAACATAATTCTTTATCGTCTATACCATTGTTAATATTCATTCGTCATCTTCTCAAAATTTTCATGTGTAAATTTATATCCACATGTAATTATTTTGGCATTGCAATAACGTTATGGCTTGCAATAAGCCACAAAGAAAACAGAACAACGGAATAGAGTTTAAACAATGTATTACTGGAACAACGTAAAAAGATTACCACTGAAAAGAGTAGTAAATGTTACCGATCAGGCGAGGGTCGCTCTGGTGTTTACTCCACACCTGGGATCAAAAGGTCTATGGTTTATATAATGGATAGAACAGTCCATTTAGAGGGTGATTCCCCCACAACAACCGCCTCTCAAGCTAATTTCCGCGGTTGTGAAAATCAGTATTTCTTCCTTTTGGGGCAGACCACCACGGGGTCTGTGCGCCTCCTCTTTCTGCTGGAGCGTCTCGGTTCTGACATCCCTTTTGGAGGGTCTATGTCAAAACAGTCATACACAATTTCAATCGCCTCCTTGCCATCCTGCGGTGGTTCTTTTTGATCCTCGTAGAGGCGTTTCCTGATTTGGTTTAGGTGCCTCTTATGTTGGAACTTTGGGCCCTGAATGATGTATGTAACATGGACGATTCTTCGTAAGATCGTGCCCTGTTCCCAAAAAGAAACGTTATTTCTAAAATGTCTAAAATACACATTATTTCCGCTGTTAAACCGTTTCGTTGGCATTGTAGAGGTTCTGTTGTGTACTATGTGTTTGGGTAGCAGTTTATCAAATACGGATTTTATTTTCCGCCCAAACATGATTTCTGCATGTGATCCCGCATCTGGTTTGTTCAGGTTTCTCGTGGTTTTGTAAACCTGCAGAAATTGCTGAAGGGCCTTTTCTGTCGGTGTACCGAACGCCTTTTTTAATGCTCTTTTAAGCGTATCGACGAAGCGTTCGGCCTGGTCGTTGCTTCTGGCGTGGTACTGGGGTGTCGTAATATGCTTGACTTGATACGTCTCGCAGAATTCTCTGAACTCTGTCGAGGTGAACTCTGTAGCGTTGTCGCTAACCAGACAGTCTACAACCCCAAACCGAGCAAACAATCCGAATAAAAAAATTTGTCGTTGTTGCCGTGGTCGTATTTTTTATTTATTTATTTATTTATTTTTTTTTTTTGCATCTTAGTGCCTCTGGCCATTTAGAGTAAGAGTCAATTACTATCAGGTAGTAAAAATCCTCCACAGGTCCCGCGTAATCGATGTAGACCCTCGACCATGGTTGTTCAGCCTTAGGCCAAGGAGTGTATGTTATCGGTAGTGCTTTTGCAGCCAAAGCACAGCCTTTGCATCTGTCCACCATGTCGGTAATATCTTGGTCCATAGCTGGCCAATAAACAAAACTTCTCATTAGGCTTCCCATTCTGTTTATTCCTGGATGTCCCATGTGAAAATCCCCGAGAATTCTTTTTTGAAGGGTTTGGAGGATTACAACTCTTTCACCGTATAACAGTATTTCGTCGCAACCAGAAAAAAAAATATCTGAACTGTTTTCACCCAGTGCTAATTTCTGCTTCGTAGTTTGAATGAAATTGTCATTTAGTGATTCTGACTTAATTTCATGAATTTTTGTACAATTAACGGCCGTCGCCGTTCTGTTAGTTTTTAACATAGTCGGCTTTCGTAATATTTTCCACGTTTTGAGATTTATTATTGAAAGATCCGATCCACTGTCTAATTGGAATTTAATAGCTTTGCCGAAAATGTTAACCGTTACATATTTGCGTAGATTTTCATCTACGACATCCTTAGTTCTGGTTTGACGTGCACGGCTTCTATTCTGAGTTTTCCTATAGTGCGAACTTTTATGACCGATCTTATTGAATAAATGGCATCTTTTTGTTAAAAATGGGCAATCCCTTACCCAATGTATTCCCCCACATCTGAAACAAGCGATCGGTGCTTTTAGTTTTTCTGAGTTTTGGTGGTTAGTGTCTGTGCGCCATTTCGACGGTTTTTTCTTAGTTACTTTTTTATATTCGCGATGCCTGCTTCGATATTTCTTGCATCTTTTTTATAATTTCTACTTTTTGACAATCCTCAGTCAATTTTTGAAGTGTTAAGTTCGGTTCATTTTCTAATTTTGTAAGGACTCTGCGCCTGATTACCGCATCTTTTCCCGAGGTTAACCCTTGCGCAAATACAAGACATTTAAAATTGTCTGCTTTTAGTTCAGACAACTTAAAGTCATCACAGTCTTTGTTCACTACAGCTGCGTAGGCGGCAAAATCGTCATTATCGTCTTTTACCACATTCAAACATCTCTAACGCTTATGGAAAAGAGGCGTTTTCGGCGAGAAAAGTTGTTAACAAATTTACCATCTCATTGAATGATAAATCTGCTGTTTTCCAAGGCAAGATGTAATCCACGATTTTATCATGCTCAGCCGTTTCCAATTTTCGTAGTAGAAGTTTGGTTTTCTTTTGATCAGACCAGTTGCTGCAGTCAATATTTAAAAAAAATCTTCATAACGCCGAAAATACGCTGCGAATGATTTTTCCTCTTCCTCGTATTTAAAATTGTCTATCGCGGTCCATATTGTATTCTGAGAAAATGTTGAATTGCTTTCCGCGTTCGCATTATTCTTAAATATTTCTGTAAGCAATTCCTCTGTTCGTAATTGACGTTCGGCTAACTGTTTTTGAACTTCCTTTTGCTGCTCCTCGGTTCGTATTTGACATTCCGCTAACTGTTTTTGAAATTCCTTTCGCTGTTCCTCGAATCGTATTTGACGTTCAGTTCAGTGTTTTTCGGATTGTGACCGACGGTTTGCGGCATCGATATGCAACTTGGTCAAATCTTCCAACGCTACTTTCAATTCGTCCATTTTGCTTTGTCAGCATTAGAAATTTCAAAACGTTCGCTGAATTTTACAAAACCGTTTTATTCTTTCTTATTTCTTTCTCCAGACAATAAAACGAACAGAAAAAAAAACAAATATATAAAAAGTTCATTGTCTAAAAAAAACAATCAAGTGTATATTTTTCTTCTGAGAAAAAAAATAACGCCCGATTTTAGCACCGAAAACCACAAGTGACGAATTCTTTTTCCAAACGTATACCTTTCTAATTTACCTTTCTAAGTCGCGACGAACCTTTTTCTTTTTGCAAAAGTACAGCGCTATCTTTGAAAGTCGTGACGAACTTTTTTCTTTTCAACTCATTTTTCCGTAATGATCTGCGTTCTTTTTTTATTTTTTTAGTTACCGTGAACCTTTCAGTTTCAAGTGTTTAGGCACTTCCTTAGGCTTGATAACATTTGAGTCTGACGTCGTTAGTATTTTTAGAGTACTATTTCAACGCGAGTATTTTTTTTTTCAATGTCGTTACTGGTTTCGATTTTAGTATGCTCCTTGAATCCAATTTCGTCAGTGTTTAGTTTTTTAGAACACTGTTTTTAAACGTGAGTACGTTCTCTGAATCCTATGTCGCCAGTGTTATGGCTTGCAATAATCCACAAAGAAAGCAGAACAACGGAATAGAGTTTAAACAATGTATTACTGGAACAACAACGTAAAAAGGTTATCACTGAAAAGAGTAGTAAACGTTACTGAGCAGGCGAGGGTCGCTCTGGTGTTTAATCCACACCTGGGATCAAAAGGTCTATGGTTTATATAATGGATAAAACAGTCCATTTGTAGGGTGATTCCCCCACAACAAATAATGAATATGAAGTGTGGTGGTTTCAAATTTAATTGGAGAAAATATTACTAAAATCTAATATATAAAAATCTGTGTTTGTCTTTCTGTCTTTCTCTATATTTTTAAACTCTATCTCTTCCGAAATTAAAAGTCGCAGAGCTGCACTAGGGGACTCAAATGATTGGATATTTTATGGACTGATTTTTTATGGGTATTTAGCCAGTTTAAATAATTTTTAAGGGGTTAAAAATGAAAAAAAATCGTTATACATCTTAGTTTGTTTTTAATCAATTCAAATGCATATCACTTTGGTACAGTGGTACGTCACCAGCTTTAAATGCTTCAGTTTTGCTTTCGGTTTCGATTCTAGCTAATATCATCTAATACTTTTTAGTTTTACTTTTGAAATCACGACTATGATATATATACGAAATCTGAACAAATTAAAATATCATATTTAAGCGTATTTTACGACCGGGAAAAGGCGGTAGCTCCACCCTCGCTAGTTACATATATAATCTACTATTTCTTTCTGTTTTCTCATTTCACTTTAGTGTAAGTTTTCAACAATCAAGAGACCTTTCCTGGTCTAACAATTGATATCTATATGAAATGTATGATATAAATGCGAGAGTGCCTCAGGGGTCTATCCTTGGACCACTATTGTTCCTAATATTCATTAATAACCTCCCCGACAAAATTGCTTCTGAGATGGGTATATATGCTGATGACACCACACTCTATAACAAGCATGACAGGAAAACAAATGAACACATATCTAAAGAAATGGTAAAAACACCTCCAATCTGTAGTGAAATTGGGACAAAAATGGATGGTCACATTCAATGCTGCCAAGACTAAACTAGTTTACTTCAATAATTACAAGAAACCTTCTCTACCACCAATAGCAATGACCAGTGACTCTTTATCTGAGAGTGCATCTTTCAAACTGCTTGGCCTAACGTTCACAGGAAACATGAGTTGGAACAATTACATTGAAAGCATTGTAAAAATAATGCGCAAAATGAGAACAATAGTTAGAATAAATAATAGAAATAACCTTCATCTCAGCATTTCAACAACGCAATGTTTAAATATCGAAAGACGTACAGCCAGTCTGTTGCTATGGTTGCTGGGAAAATTATTGGATCACTCTATCACTCCAGATAGTACATGACTCCTGATGAGTCTACCTATATAACAGTCAGATACGTCCAAAGATGGAATCCCGGTGCCACATCTGGGGAGCACTTGTTTTCTTGTCTTGATAAAGTACAAAAATCAACTTCGGAATCTAGTGGATGATGATCTATTCTTTTCTCTATATCCCGTTTTTTTTCACAAGAGAGACGTTGCTAGTCTATCCCTGTATCACCGTGTCGTTTGTTTTTTCGTTTCCTTTTTTTTTTTTGCATGGAAACTATACAAGTGCACTCAAATCCTTATAAGACATTCACATGGGAAAAAGTGTTTACTTTTATGGGCCTAATGTCAGGTGTAATTTCCATGGACAGAGTTTCTTTGCATCAGTGGAACACATTACGACTGAACTGCGTCCCTGATGAGCACAATTTGGCCGTCTTCAAACCCAATAAAAGCAAAATGCTGTCAGAACCCACACCATACGTAATAATCAGGTCATAACATTGAGCAATGTTAGTACTCCCATAGAGTTCCTTATCTTTTGGTTGAAAATCATTTCTAGAATTGAGTAAGGTTTGAAAAAAAAATGAATTTTAATTATTCTAATTAAATTTGAAATTAATAGAACAAATCAACCACCTCTCTCTCATATATATATATATATATATATATATATATATATATATATATACTAGCAGGAAGACTCAACGTTGAAGATTAATATTAACGAATGTTTAACCCTCCCACATTTTATTGTCATCGAAATCGGTCAAATTGCCGATTTTTTTTTCAATTGATTGCCTTCTCTAGTTGGGAACCCACAACAGTGCACTGGGAAGAAGCTTCACATAACTCCTCACAGTGATTGGTTCACAATACATTGTAGTTTCCATTGTACTGTAGAGAACCTACTGTTAATTTTATAAAAGTATGTTTATATAATGGCTTGAAAGTTTAAAATTCAAAAATCAAGTATCATAATACAATTGTACTCTAAACGGAAACATTCATTTCGAACGTGCCCCTGTCCTATCAAAGAATCTACTGTTTATTTTATATGCCGGGTCTTTCTGCTTGTGTAATAATAAATCTTCTCAAATATACTTGCGGTGTTAGGTTGTATAAGGTGTTAACTTGAGTAAAAATCGCTTGTTCCTTCT
Source organism: Euprymna scolopes (assembly GCF_053919585.1). Classification (NCBI taxonomy): domain Eukaryota; kingdom Metazoa; phylum Mollusca; class Cephalopoda; order Sepiida; family Sepiolidae; genus Euprymna; species Euprymna scolopes. Next base: position 164,278,164 of record NC_136486.1, read on the forward strand.
TTCAGATTTTTTTCGATTATCGATTATCGATACTTATCGAAGACATTCCGATACAAACTTGTCTAAGAACACTGCCAGGCACTTGAAGTACATTTGTGTGAAATTTCGCAAAAGTCGGCTAGCCGTTTAAGAGTCCATAGGAATCGAACTCACACACATCTAGATATCTATCCACTGAAATCCAGTGTTCATCAAAACGTGCTAAATGACAAATAGAGCTGTAGCGACTGCTACATACGGCCGGAATATTTCATAGCAATCACCGTTTTCAACACGCATTCGTATGAAAAACACGCAAGCACACAACGTTGTGATGTGACCACCCGTACACATGAAATAAACGAACTATGTTGCGTTTCCGCGCGTGGAGATCCAGCAAACCTTCAAAAACAACTCTATATAAAGATTTAACCGCTAAAATCTAAACAGTCCAGGATGCAGTTTTACAAGTAACCATTACCGTTGCCCGTGATCCTCACATATGCGGAATTCCGTCTATTTAGACGTAACACAGCTTCGCTGAGTACGCCACAAAAATCAAATCAGTTTCTCTTCAGATTTCTCCAGTTCGACCACCACCACCGAGAGAGTAGGCCAGTGAACATGACAGCGTAACGTCACTTCCTGATCAACTTGTAGGTATAGAACATTTCCGGTATTCAACCACGTGGTCACGCTAACAGGCATAAAAAAATATGGCTACGGATTGTGTTAACAATTGTCCATGGCTACGAATATGTGTTAGTCCATGTATGTTCTAAAGAGAAAGAACAATTCTCCATTTGGATAATAATTATTATAATTGCACATTGGGATAATTTTAATCTAACAAAATATAGTAAGTGAACTAGTTTTTAAACCTTTAATTTCTATCGGAGAAAGTCGAATATTTCATTTTTTTTTTTACTGCAAAACAAACAATTTTTATATAATATTTTCAGTCCGTTCTTTTAATAATAAATAAAACTTTTCACTGAGTATGTCCAAATATTATAAAGTTAGCATTTTTCTTTTTTTTTTACGATCGGTGAATTTTCAATATTTTAGCCCCGGGCGTAATTTATTTCTTCAAAATATATTTAAAACTTCAAGCTTTTGTTTTTTATAACATTTTAACTGTAAATAATTTACATGACGGGTTTGTTTTACTATACACATAGATTCGAAAAAGTTGTCAAAAAACAAATATATAACAAGTAAATATTATCAAAGGCAAGATAAGTAACTTTTCTACCTAACTGGATAATTTTTTAGTGTTTTTATTTAATGTAAAGTGTTTATTCAGCTCGAAAAACATACAGTGTTTACTGATGTATTTGAAAAATGCAAATGGCGGCATGCTTGCTGTTGCACACGTTAAGTTTGGGAAAATTATACAAAATACTGTTAGAAACTCACTCAATATATGTTACTGTGATATAGACGGACATATATTCGGTGGGTTTCTAACAGTACTTTGTATAATTTGTTAAGTTAAATAGCGAGCATGCCGACATTTTTCTTTTTAAAATATATCGATAAACATTGTATGATTTTCGAATCGATTGCATGTTTTAAAGTGAGTAAAACCCCTAAAAACATATCCGGTTAGGTAGAAGAGTAATTTATCTTGCCTTTGATAACATTTATTTGTTATATATTTGTTTTTTGACAACTTTTTCGAATCTATGTGTATAATAATACAAACCCAAAATTTAATTTAACTTGAAAATAATATTTAAAATACACGTGCGTACACTGTACAAGCACCCTTATCATTATGATAATAATAATAGTAATAATAATAAAAAAAAACTGGTGTAGATGACATCGACTGGATCCACACCAACTAGTTATGAAGGGTCAGGGAGGATGGAAAGACCGAGCTGAGAGAGTACTAACCAAATATCCACTGGAAGTGTGCAGTTCAAATCTGGTACCTTGGGGAGGCATTTTGTCACCCAACGAGAAATCAGTCACAACAGCTGTTGCAATAACATGCAATCATCTGCACAAGTGGTCAAGAGGTGGAGAACACTGGAAATCTGGGGAGACTTGTTGTCAATTAGCCTCCAGGAAACACCATAGATTACTGCCAGTGAGCAATTACTGATGATGGCCTGTGAGACAACTAATACGCTACACATTTTGATGAAAAACATGGGGGGGGGGGAAATGAACATAGAAGAAAACCAAAACTTTAAATATAATTTTTGTATTTAAAGTAATAGTTATTTAAATATTTCAACATATAGTCTTGTGGGCAAAATCCAGCTTCCCAATAAGGGGAACTCTGGATAGGAACAAAAATAATCTCAGTCATGAAAGATTTCTCCTCGACCGACCGAGGACAGAAAAGGTAAAGTGTAGCATCAAAACAGAAACTACACTGTGATCTTGTTCCGGAGGTTAATTGTGTTTAATGTTTCTTTAATTGTTTGTTCCCTTAATTCATAATTCCGTTTTATCAATATTAAATTATATATTGCTTTAAAATTGCTTAATTTTACATAGATAATATTTATATTTTATATTGAATAAAGGTCAGTTTAATTATTAATTGAATTGTGCCCCTTTTTCTTTTTAAAAATGTTTTATTGCTCTTTTTCAAATGGTCCCCCATGTAGTACTGACAGTCTGACAAATCTTACCTACATTGCCTGCAGACATTTTTCAGTTAGCAGGCCTTCTTCTTACTCTCGGTGGCCGTGGTCCGACACGTGTCGATGAAACTCCGTTCTTGAGACGTTAAATCACCCAACATGACTTTACACGCGTCATGCACATGAACCTTAATTCCCATCATGGAAAGTTACCACATCGAATATGAAAATTCTTTCTCCTTTTTAAACACTTTTATTTCGATCTACTGTTCTTACGAGATGAACACGAACGCCAGCTTACAACTTTCACGATTATGGACTGTTTTTCTCAGAAAATAATCACATTAATTCCAAGCCACGCGTGACACGCTGACCATAAAAATCAGTAATTTCAAACCTCGTGCGATTCACACGAAATCCTTAGTTTGCTATTCCTGCATTATGAACACTCCACACAGGGAAACACTTACGTTTGAACGATTCAAATTAATGTTCTTCACACCTAAATAAATGTTGTTTATTCCGTCTTAATACGATGATTTCGTGTTCTTTGTCAAGTGTCGTTATTTTCCGGATTATATTTTTTTCTTTATGTAAGGATGTGGATTGGTGAAACCTTTTTATTAGTCGGCGATCTGGTTAAATTTACCTTTAACGGTCCCTCGGATACCCTACTACTTTCGATTTCAAGAGATTCCTGCAACCTCGGCCCTAAAAATCGATAGATCCCGATTATGAATTGGTGAACGCCGACTCACACCCTTACAAGTACCTATAATTGGTAACTCTGCCGTGAGCCCTACAGAGCGTAATTATTGTATCTTTATACGAATATTTTGGCTACATATGTGCATACAAGTTTCTGTTGTGTATTCTTTAGAACATGTATGTACATCTATATTTCCTCCTTTTAGCTTTCTATGTATTTCTCTCCCCACTTTCACGGCATTCAACCCCTCTCCAATAATTTTAATATCTCTGTAAACAATAAGAGCTCACGTGACTTGTTTTTAGTGTTGCTTTGTTTGCCAAGTACTTTTCATGATGGTTTTATGCATACCATATACACTTATGTGAATTAGATAGCAAAATAATAAGTGACCTTACTACTGTATCATACAAAAAAATAGAAGTAAAGATCTTTTTTAGGTTTAGTTATACAAGAAGAATGTCTTAATTATCTTTTTTGTTTCATTTGACTTCAGTCGAAGTTCTCAGAAATTAAGAGACCCATTTCCTGTTGCTAACACTTGATCTCTATATGAGATGCATAGATATTCGAATGTTCCATTAAAGTGTTTCTTTACTTTTCAAACATTGAGTTAGTAAAAAAGTTGAAAACATAATTTTCCTCTCCCAATTGACCATATAAATGTTATATCGTGCTTGTGGTCTCTTAGTTTTAATGGATTACAGGGCAAGAATTCATGTAGTCTAGTGGCTTACCCAGCTTCGTGCTGTAACTTGAGGTAACATCACTTGAAGAAGGTGCACTATTCCCCGAAAAAGCCAGTGTAGGTTGGCCAGAACGAGGAGATTTTATTTGTGCTGTGAATACTGCGTTATTTAATTATTTGGAATTCATTATTGAGATTAGTATTATTTATTCATTTATTGCAGACTATTACCACCTGAAGATGGCCAGAGGAATAGTTGGCCGAAACGTCGTGAAATAACAACTATTAGAGGAGGATAACAGTTTGCAATAAACAAATGAATAAATACTATGTTTTCAATATTTAGTTAGGGTTTACTTATAGTGAACAGTATCCCCATGCCAGGTTGTTCTAGCAAACCTTTTTACAGAGAGACCTTAGACACTCGAGGATAGTGTCTAGTAGGCATTCAAGTTCTCTCTAGTAGACATTCAAGTTCTTTCTTAACAGATATGTCAATGCTTATGAATTTTTAAATGTGTTACATGATAAGGGCTGTCCCCTGTTCATGTAAGTATAAAAATAGAGAGATTAGTTAAAATGAAAATAAGAGAAAGCATAAATCGAACCCTGGACATAAGTTTTAAAGAACAATAGGTTTAAATGGAATGTCCAGTAAATTGTTAATTCGGATGAAATAAATAATAAATAAACTATTCAATTGTTAAAAGAATGTGGATAATAAAATATGAGTTAAATAAATTAGATATGTAGGTTAAATTCCTTTGTGGAAATAACACAAGAAAAATAGGTTATTGGGAAATCAATGTCGAAAACGTGCAAAGTCGCGCATGTTGAAACACGTGAATTTTGCTCACGTGGCCGGGATGCATGGATTTCTCAATATAGGAGGTGGGAGTTAGTTGGTCGTGGAGAGAGTCAGAGAGAGTCAGAGAGACAGTCAGAGAGACAGTCAGGGGAGACAGAGACAGGCGGACGTCTGAAGCGAGACGTCACTTCAGAAACTAAGATGTGAAACTTTGAGTTCTTAATGAGGAAATCCCGACCGGTCGTAAGAAAATAAATTATCATGTGTTTTGGATAAAGCTCATCTTTGTGTTTGTGATTTCTACAAAAAGGTAAATTGTATTGTTATTATATGTCTGTGTTATAAAATGTCATTACAACAACATCTCTCTCTCTAAGATACAACATCATATGTAATAAGACAAGAACTCTCACTAAGACACATATCATTACTAATAAGAACTCACGTAACATACGCGCACAAGTGGTATCGTCGAATAATACTAATAATAATAACTATATAACAAATGAAATCAAAGTTGAATAAACATTGATTGTGGTTGTGACCCAACGGGTCTCGGGTAAATTTATATTATTAACCAAATTATTAACTTTCACCAACACTGTTTTATACTAATGGTACATTCAAACGAAATATTTAAATATCGATTTATTAACTATTTCTTATTCATACATATTTTCAGATGGAATTCAAGAATGAATCGCAAGAGCCGTGTACGTATAAGTCTACAATAACTGAGAGAAATTGACCAATATTCAAGACATGACTTCATAAAGAAAAAGGGGGCGCAGTTTCCGACACTTCGCCGCTCCCATTGAGTTCCAGGAAATTCTGAGACAACTATATCACACCGTATTTGATTTCCTTTAAATATCGAACCAATCTCGGACGTTCCGTCTGTGAATTCAATAGCGTATTGCACAATATTTCATATCGGGCAACATTGATTTATTACGGGTGGTAGAGGGTAGGGGTGTCAGCTTAAGGGCCTCCTGTGAGGTCGTATTATAAATAAGTCGTAACCTTAATTCTTTGAGTAGAAACCGAAAACAAATGAGCATTCTTTGTTGCAATGGAAGACGAGAGGGGGGCATAAAGAGAAAAAACATGTTTTCATTATCCTTGATTTAAAGAATGATAATATATATATATATATATATATATATATATATATATATATATATATATATATATTGTTTGAAATAAAAGACCAGACTGGTGCCATCAGAGGAGGGGTAGATGGGAGGCACATTCTATACAAGTGCCCTCGAGGGCAGGGGAGTCTTTATTTAAGATAATAGGATCAATAAAACAATATCTTTTGATATCTAAGCTGGTGGCTTTAAGGGAAAAGTGTACCCCCGCCCTGAAAAAAAAAAAAAAAAAAAAAAAGATGAAGAAATGAAAATATTTTTTAAAAGATTCTGCATTCAAGGAAATAGAGCGAGGTACAAAGATGAGAAAAAAAATCGAGAAAGGTGACAATAAAATAAACATAAATATATAATAAGAGAACATTTTCTTAAATAATAAAACAAATACAGTGAGAGACACATCTAAATAACAGGAACACCTAACTCAGATGGATTTATATATATATATATATATATATATATATATATATATATATAATATAAAGCTGTGTGTGGTCACGAATAGGCTCCTATATGGGTGACTATTTTAAAAAACTGATTACATATAATGATAGAAGATGTATCAAGACACAGGAATCGGTATGTTTGATCCTGCAGAACGGTGGTTCATTAAAATTGTGGGATCTGCGTTCGCGCCTGGTCCACAAAGAATGGAAATAAAACATTAAAAAATTTAAAAAAAAACGTTTACAATTGTTTTTGATATAGATGTACATAAGAATATTTTCATAAGTATGTTTTAACTTAAATAGGGACGGTATAATAAAATTGTGGGGTCTGCGTTCGCGCCTGGCCTCCATAGAATGGAAATAGGCACAAAATTTAATAAAGACTTTTCATATCTATCTGCGTAAGTATACTTTGATAATTATGTTTCAGTTTGAAGAAATATGGCATGATAAAATTATGGGGTGTTCGTTCGCGCCTGACCTCCATAGAATGAAAATATGTCACAAAGTTTAAGAAGGTTTTTTTAATATAGATCCACAGAATATTGTGATAAGTGTTTCAGTGTGAACAGGTATGGTATAATAAATTATGGGGTTTATTTATTTTATTTTTACTTTTATCATATTTTGCTTTGGTTTTGATACCCCCGACTTCGAAGCTATCTCTTTACAACCCTTCCTTTTCATAACCTATCACACTTTCATAAATCAGAGTCTATTTTCTGTAGGTACTTTTGCTAGTATATATATATATATATATATATATATATATATATATATATATATATATATATATATACTACAAGAGCGGTCGGCGTTGCCCGGTCATAAAATATGTTTAAATATAATTTATACAGATTTCGTATCATTGTTAGATAATAACACGGTTAAAAGTTAAATTAGTTATTATCGATCTATCTATTTATCTATCTATATAGTGATATGGATAAATAGTTTAAGAATGTCTTAATTGTCTTTTTCCTTTCATTTAAATTCAGTCGAAGTTCTCAGAAATTAAGTTGACCATTTCCCGTAGCTAACACTTGATCTCTATATGAGATACATAGATATTCGAATATTCTATTCAAGGTTTCCTTTACCTTTCAAGCATTGAGTTAGTAAACAAGTTGAGAACATAAGTTATTTATTGTTTAGAAAATAGAATTCGTCTGGAATATAATAATGGGTTCTAACTGAAGATGTTTACATAAATTAGTTAAATAAAATGACCTGCAACAGTTGCTTACATGACAGAAGGCACACGTTAGGAGACGTATGCTTTTGATGATGACGTAACGGAACTGACAGTTCAAGATGGCAAGAATATTAGATTGAGGAGTTGGAGTTTGGTTACGAAAGTGAGCAGACGTGCTTCAAAACCGGGAAGCGGGGCTGAAAGAACAAGCATGTAGAGACGTAATGCATACTTCTTGTGGATACCATTAAGACAGCTGAAATAAATTTATATTTTAAAAATATAAAGTGTTGTTCTGTGGTTTCATAAAAGAAGAAAATTCAGGTGTCTATACTCGGTTATGGTGTTGGTCGTTGCATGTTTCATCACAGAGCCCAGCAGTGAAGACAGAAGAATTCTGGAGAAAGAAAAGGTGCGAAGTAGATATATTCTTCTTATAAAATATGATATCTTTATATAAATACGAACTCTAATACATTACTGTGTGATACCCCGCTGTATAACATATGTCTAGACGTCAATTTGATATGTGGCTATACAACCTTATACAGTCAATTCTCTATGTAGTATTGCAATTTACCAAATATATAGTGGCGATTTCATATATATATATATATATATATATATATATATATATATATATATATATATATATATATATATATATATATATATGACCCGGGTGCCATTAGTTAGAATCAAAACCAAAAAATTTCGTTATCGTTTGCGCTATCATCAGACGGATAAAAACTCTGTGAAAATGAACCGCTTTTAAAGTAAATTTACGCATGCATACAAGAGCACTTTAAGTCGACTTATGTCTCCCAAGTTCAATTTTTTCTTTTAATTTTACCTAATACAAACATTTTGCAAAAATACCTGCTATGAAAGAATGGTCCACAAAAATGCAATGATTTCACTTGTCTAGCAATTCTCTGTGACTTTACATCTACGACGAGATGCTGTTTGAAAAAAATGGATACAGACGGGTATAGTAATTTTATATATATTACATTGGCATCACCAATTATCGAGGCCAAGAGGCCACTCGAGGATAAGGGTTAAAGAGTGTACAGTAGAAATTGAACAATATAGTAACCGTTAGTAATGGAGATTCGGTAAATTTGTTAACTTATATGGAACGGCTCATCAAAAACTTGTTTACGTTAGACTTGAAGACAACCATATTGTAGTCAGCTGGAAAGCAGAAAAACGGAAGACAATTCCATAGGCGTGCAGTTCTAAGAAAGACGCTTTGCTCATGGAATCTACGCTTAGGTTTAGGCACAGATAAAGAGTGGGGGAAACTAGTGATAGTGTTTTCTGCTAGACGGGTGTTTCTTGTGAAAGTTTGGCGAGGAGGGACCATAGAATGGAGCTCAGCCGAGCACCTGCCATGAAAATAACGATGAAACAGAGACAAACTCGCAACATCTCTTCTGCGAGAAAGAGGTTGCAGGGAAGAGAAAAGGACATCCCCCACAAGGCTACGAAGTCTATTTTGAACTCTATCAAGGCAGGATAAGTCCTTTCCATCATCTCCTGCCCAGATGTATATATGAAAGAGAGATAATGTTTTAGAGGGGGCGGACTTCAAACTGGTAACTCTATTTTCTCCAATAGCAGATTTAACAACTATTGGTTATTTTGAATTCAGTTCGGTTTGGCAATTAATCACGAAGACAATAGCAATTTACTGAGAAAAACATTTGATGAACAAATAATTTCACAGAATGGACCTGTCGACTAGTCGCCCGATTCCTGCAATTTAATCTCATCAGATTATTTTCTTTGGGGATCTGTAAATTTCTACGTATACGCTGATAAATCAACGTGGACCACATGGAAAACAACTTTTCAACGCGTTATTTTCGAAATACCGTCTAATTTAATGTGTAGAGTTCGTGAAAATCTCACCTCTAGATTGCGCCATATATGCGCGACCTGCAGGGCCAGATGCCTAAAATTGCATTTGATCATAAATTCCAAAAATTAATCTGTTGAATAAACCACACATTTGTATAATAAAAATATTTTTTCGTGATTTATTTTAATTTAAAGTTCACTGTATGTAAACAAACACACGCACATATATATTATATATATATTCTAGCAGTGGGACCTGACGTTGCTGGGAATTAAATGATGATAAACGAGTGTTCCACACTTAAAATATTTTTGTCATCGAAATTGATGGTGAAATCACCCATTTTTCAATCAAATCTATTGATTGATTAAAAAAGTCGAGAAACCACTTAACATGCCTTCGTCCACAATATATTGTAATTTACACTAAGCTTTAGAGAACCTACTCTTGTGAATTTAGGAAGACTCGTCCATGGAAAACTCGTCCATTTTTGCTAGGTAGGAAAACTGGTCCATTATTGAATAAATATCGATTGAAAACACATTTTATGACCGTTCTTGAAGGAGATATTGTTTTAAAAACAGAATGTTTTTTTTAAATATGTTTACTTGTTTACTGTTGTTTTAAAAATAATAAGATTTTTCTAAGTGTTCGCTTTTTATCTAGCTTTGTAAGTTTATAGTGTTTCAACTTATTTTAAAGCGTTTATTTAGTTAAAAAAAAAGCAAGGCGTGTCGAGTGTTACTTTAGAACAGAAAAATGTCCGACATGAGAGGATCGCATCATATCGATAATCGCTCAAAAATAGAAAATTAAAGAAAATACTGGGGTAGGTATAATTTAAAAAAAGAGACACCTTTCAAAAGACGATAAATTTTAATATTTTTAAAATATAATTTAGGAAGGGGGTAACTTTTTAAAAACTACATTTGCCTCAAAAAGAAAAAAAAACAATAAACAACAATAAACTGAAATTACAAAAAATCTGGACTAACAGGATTTTTTCTTTTTTAACAAGGCATTTGGCATTAATAAAACAATAATCGAATTAAACAACAAGAACAAAACTAAAAATTCCAGAGAAGGATTGAACCCTTCCCGGTTTTATTGTATTTTTTGTCAATTATTTTTTAATACTTCAACAAATATCATTATAAATAAGAAAATGGGCCTGCCGGCCACATAATGCAAAAGTGCCAGAAAATGTAATGCCTAAACACTAGAAATATAAAATTTGTAATTTACTGTAAATAAAAAGCGAAATATTATCGAGCAGAAGAGCGGATGTGTGTTGAGAATCTATTGTATAGTCATTTGGTGCTGGTCTAATGTAGGGTTCTGAGATTTTAGCCGCATGTTTATTTTTATTTTTACTTAAGAATTGTTAAATCATTAAGAAAAAGGATTCAATAAAGATAAGGAAATTTATCAATTTTATCAAAAACTGTACTTCTGTTATTCAATAAATTTTCATTTAATTTTGTGTGGGGGGTGTTGTAGTTCATTGTTTTATTTTTAAGGGGGATATAATTTTTAAAGGGCTCTCCGCCTCTCTAAATCATTTTTTAAATTATTAAAATTTATTTATTTATGCATTTTATTCATTTTTTTATTTTATTTATTTATTATATTTTAGGGGGCTCTTTTTAAAACTATAGCTACCTCAGTATTTTCTTTAATTTTCTATTTTTTAGGGATTATTGAAACTCCCATAATGTGATTCTCATATCGGACATATATTTTTGTTCTAAAGTAACACACGACACTACTTGCTTTTTAAACTGATTAATAAGTTAAAACGAAATAATTTCAAGATCAATGCTCGAAAAAAAAAATCAAGCTACTGTGAGTGGATATGGTCGATTATGTAACGCAAGCGAACGGAACGGAGTCACGGTGTCAAGACACGAAAAACAAAACCATATATTTATTTTAAAAATTACTTTTTTTTACACTTCTTGTGTTATTACGAAACAGCAACAAAAAAGAAAAACTTCTTGTATAATGATAATATAATATAATCGTATAAATTAATATATTAATATAAATATATATAAAAAGAAAACACTTCTTGTATAATGATAATATAATATAATCGTATAAATTAATATAATAATATAAATATATATAAAAAGAAAACACTTCTTGTATAATGATAATATAATATAATCGTATAAATTAATATAATAATATAAATATATATAAAAAAGAAAACACTTCTTGTATAATGATAATATAATATAATCGTATAAATTAATATATTAATATAAATATATATAAAAAAGAAAACACTTCTTGTATAATGATAATATAATATAATCGTATAAATTAATCTATTAATATAAATATATATATAAAGAAAACACTTCTTGTATAATGATAATATAATATAATCGTATAAATTAATATATTAATATAAATATAAATATATATATATAAAGAAAACACTTCTTGTATAATGATAATATAATATAATCGTATAAATTAATATATTAATATAAATATATATAAAAAAGAAAACACTTCTTGTATAATGATAATATAATATAATCGTATAAATTAATATAATAATATAAATATATATAAAAAAGAAAACACTTCTTGTATAATGATAATATAATATAATCGTATAAATTAATATATTAATATAAATATATATAAAAAAGAAAACACTTCTTGTATAATGATAATATAATATAATCGTATAAATTAATATAATAATATAAATATAAATATATATATAAAGAAAACACTTCTTGTATAATGATAATATAATATAATCGTATAGATTAATATAATAATATAAATATATATAAAAAGAAAACACTTCTTGTATAATGATAATATAATATAATCGTATAAATTAATATATTAATATAAATATATATAAAAAGAAAACACTTCTTGTATAATGATAATATAATATAATCGTATAAATTAATATATTAATATAAATATAAATATATATATAAAGAAAACACTTCTTGTATAATGATAATATAATATAATCGTATAAATTAATATAATAATATAAATATAAATATATATATAAAGAAAACACTTCTTGTATAATGATAATATAATATAATCGTATAAATTAATATAATAATATAAATATATATAAAAAGAAAACACTTCTTGTATAATGATAATATAATATAATCGTATAAATTAATATATTAATATAAATATATATAAAAAAGAAAACACTTCTTGTATAATGATAATATAATATAATAATATAAATATAAATATATATATAAAGAAAACACTTCTTGTATAATGATAATATAATATAATCGTATAAATTAATATATTAATATAAATATATATAAAAAGAAAACACTTCTTGTATAATGATAATATAATATAATCGTATAAATTAATATAATAATATAAATATATATATAAAGAAAACACTTCTTGTATAAATAATAAAACAAATATTTTATTCAGAAAAATTAATTTAGCTTTAACTCTTCTTGTGTTGTGACGAAACAAAAAAATTAAAACACTTCTTGTATTATCAAATAATAAAACAAAGAGAAAATGTTCAAGTTTTACATTTCTATAAATAAATATATAAATAAAGTCCTTTTGAAATAATATATAAAATATTTTTGCACTTATTGTGTTATCACTTTTATAATTACTTTAGTTTTAACACTTCTTGTGTTATTATGTAGTAGGTCGAACACAAGAAAGTGTCGGTCTATCTATTTATCTATCTATCTAACTGGAGAGATGGATGGGAGATGAATGTGAAGAATGTTGAAAGACTGTCAAAATATGGTAAATCATATTGTAGATGAGTTTACCGGAAGAGCTGGTCAGCTGATCGGATCTACGTGTAGATCAGGTTAACTGGAGATCATGGAGGGTTCGAGTTTGGACGTTGAGCAGAGCGGACAGTTTAACAGGTCGTCCTCCTTCACTGAGGAGAAGACTGACGTGTCTCAGAATGGCGACTTAGAATTAACCAATTATTATTTATTATTATTATTATTATTATTAATTATTATTATTTATTATTATTATTAATTATTATTATTATTTATTATTATTAGTAGTAGTAGTAGTAGTAGTTCTGCATTATAGTAAAACAATCGATCAAATTTAATAATTAGGATAAGAAATATGAACATTTTTTGACAGAGGAGTCCCAGAATAGTTCACGCCCCCTTCCTCGCAAAATTCCCATGTTAAGAATGGTTTTCTAGGAAATTATTTAATTAGGGGAAGAAGGATTTTGTAAACTATTCTCTTTTTTCACCGTCCTCTAATTATGCACACAAATCGTCGACTATTTTCAATTATGAAAAAATTCAAATAACATTAGGAACGAACCTTGTAAATATTCAAATAACATTAGGAACGAACCTTGTAAAAATTCAAATAACATTAGGAACGAACCTTGTAAAAATTCAAATAACATTAGGAACGAACCTTGTAAAAATTCAAATAACATTAGGAACGAACCTTGTAAAAATTCAAATAACATTAGGAACGAACCTTGTAAAAATTCAAATAACATTAGGAACGAACCTTGTAAAAATTCAAATAACATTAGGAACGAACCTTGTAAAAATTCAAATAACATTAGGAACGAACCTTGTAAAAATTAAAATAACATTAGGAACGAACGTTGAAATAATTCAAATACCATTAGGAACGAACCTTGTAAAAATTCAAATAACATTAGGAACGAACCTTGTAAAAATTCAAATAGCATTAAGAACGAACCTTGTAAAAATTCAAATAGCATTAAGAACGAACCTTGTAAAAATTCAAATAACATTAGGAACGAACCTTGAAAAAATTCAAATACCATTAGGAACGAACCTTGTAAAAATTCAAATAACATTAGGAACGAACCTTGTAAAAATTCAAATAACATTAGGAACGAACCTTGTAAAAATTCAAATAACATTAGGAACGAACCTTGTAAAAATTCAAATAGCATTAGGAACGAACCTTGTAAAAATTAAAATAACATTAGGAACGAACCTTGTAAAAATTAAAATAACATTAGGAACGAACCTTGTAAAAATTCAAATAACATTAGGAACGAACCTTGTAAAAATTCAAATACCATTAGGAACGAACCTTGTAAAAATTCAAATAACATTAGGAACGAACCTTGTAAAAATTCAAATAACATTAGGAACGAACCTTGTAAAACTTCAAATAGCATTAGGAACGAACCTTGTAAAAATTCAAATAACATTAGGAACGAACCTTGTAAAAATTCAAATAACATTAGGAACGAACCTTGAAAAAATTCAAATAACATTAGGAACGAACCTTGTAAAAATTCAAATAACATTAGGAACGAACCTTGTAAAAATTCAAATAGCATTAGCAACGAACCTTGTAAAAATTCAAATAACATTAGGAACGAACCTTGTAAAAATTAAAATAACATTAGGAACGAACCTTGTAAAAATTAAAATAACATTAGGAACGAACCTTGTAAAAATTAAAATAACATTAGGAACGAACCTTGAAAAAATTCAAATAACATTAGGAACGAACCTTGTAAAAATTCAAATAACATTAGGAACGAACCTTGTAAAAATTCAAATAACATTAGGAACGAACCTTGTAAAAATTAAAATAACATTAGGAACGAACCTTGTAAAAATTAAAATAACATTAGGAACGAACCTTGTAAAAATTCAAATAACATTAGGAACGAACCTTGTAAAAATTCAAATAACATTAGGAACGAACCTTGTAAAAATTCAAATAACATTAGGAACGAACCTTGAAAAAATTCAAATAACATTAGGAACGAACCTTGTAAAAATTCAAATAACATTAGGAACGAACCTTGTAAAAATTCAAATAACATTAGGAACGAACCTTGTAAAAATTCAAATAACATTAGGAACGAACCTTGTAAACCAACTTTGTTTTAAAACGGAAGATAAATCTTTTTGTTTCGTAACTTTCAATCAATTACAAGGAAAACATTTGAGAAAAATATTTAGAGAGATTTACTCATGTAATAGATATACTCCCCACCACCTACTCCAGTGTACATTTTACATTTAGCAAAAATAAATACAGACATTACACGATTAAATTAAATCAAAATTTTCTTCAAGCAACAAATCTCTAAGTGTATGTTGAGAAAGTTTAAAAGAATCGGAACTCATATCGGAATCGGAAATTTAGAACAGAATCGGTAATTGTATCGGAATCAGGAAAACATTTGAATCGTCCTAGGCCAACTATTCGCCCATGTATGGAGTATTGTGGTCATATTTGGGCTCGTGCATCTGCTGCGGGTCTCTCGCTTCTGGACAGGGTTCGAAAGAGAGTCGCCAACCTTATAGGTCCTGAACTGTCAACAAGCTTCAACCCCTGTCCCATCGACGAAATATTGCATTCATCTGCCTGTATGGTTAAGCTTAAACATGGAAAAGTAAAGAACGAGTTGTTAAAACTGGAAAAGAAAAGGATAAGATATTCTAGTAAAAAATATAAATTTATAACTTAAAATATTGCAGCATTAAGAATTTTTTTGAAATTCAATTTATAACATTATATAATCAATTCTTAATGCTGCAATATTTTTCCATATTTAAACTTAATCATATTACTTTTCATGCTTGCATTTTTCTATTGATATAAATATATATATATATATATATATATATATATAGTAAGTTATAAAATGTATATGGCGCTTAAGCTACACTGAATATTCCGTGTTTCATCCGCTCTAGGATTCTTCAGGCTTAAAGTTTACGCATAAATCTATACTTTCGTATATTAATTTTATGTGAGTAAATTAAGTAGTTTTATATATATATATATATATATATATATATATATATATATATATACACACGCATTAAGCTCAAACATGTGAATAGTAACTGATAATATATAAGAATGATATAATAATCACGTATGCAAATTTAATTTTACGGGCAAAGTAGGAGTGGCTTAATCCTATTAACCGATAAGACATAAAAAGAATTTCTTCCAATTTTTAATCAACAAAAAAATGCTATCCTTTTTCTTAATACTTTTATCATTGAACAGATGCTTTATTTTCAAATTTAAGAGAAAGATGAGAGCGAGAGAGGAAACGAAAGAAAAGAGAGAGAAAGAGAAAGAGAGAGAGTAGGAGAGAGAAAGAGCCAGTAGATAGAGAGAGAAGGGGATTAGTTTATTTTTGGAAGTAAAACTTATTACGCATATATTTTGTATTTTTGTAAAACTTTACTCGGATATTTGTTGTTGTTTTTCTATAAGTTTTACCTCAGTTATTCCGGTTTTCATAGTAAAATTTATTTCGTCTGTGAGAAGTGCCGGGAATCAATTATGATTGATAAAAATAAATTAGGTTGTTTTTGTTTTACGGCATATCAACCCTTTTGGGTTATTTAATGCCGAATCCAGTGATTTTGAAAAACAATTTTTTAATAGAGTATATTTGTTGTTTTTTTTTAAGTCGGTTTCTATTTAACCCATAGTTGGGACCCTAACAGGTACTATCACTCCGGGTCAGAGTGGGCCTGGGAGCAATGGCAATTAAAGAGTGGGTCCACACTCCCCAAAGCCCGCAAGCTGGGGCCTCACCATCGGATATAGTTTATGGCAATATCCAGGACCAACACAATAAATTAATACTCGCCTAGGTAACATCAGAAATTTTCATTTCAAATAATACACTTTTCATTCACAACTTTTTGCAAACACTTTTTGTTAATGTCAAAATATATTTATCTTTTTAATATGACCTGAAGAAAGGAAAAGAAATGTGGCATTGTCCTTGGCTTTTGAGGGGGCCATTTTTAGACGACAATAGCGTTTTAGTGTATGACCAAGAACCACACCAACAAATAATGTAAACATAAAGTTTTGTAACAATATTTAATATTTGCTAGATCTGTGTTGGAATGCCTACGAATTCCCATTAATCACTTTAAAATGATTTTCTTTATAAAATATAAAACTACTTAATCAGTTTTTGTGAGTTTTGGAATATGGTATTTTTCTTTCGTCGTGGTTAAGTCATACAAATTTTTATGTTTTTTTAATATTGGAGGAATTCTGGACAAAAACTTATCACTACGGAGCTAGCATTATGCATGCTAATGAGGTGTATTTTCGTACTAAATGCAACTTGATAAAAAAGAAATAAATGAAAGAAACTTGTGCGAATCACACTGAACATTTTGTGATCACTGAACATTTTTTTACCCAACCCGTGTCTGCATTATAAATATTTTCATGATTGAAAAGAACTTTTATATTCTTTTTTCTTATATAAAAATGTTTTGTTATAAAATTTCGTTTTACTCAATTTTTATTTACAAAACTCTGTTCATGTTTTGAGGTAGCAAATTTTCATGTTTCATCTATTTCCATATTTATATGCCCATAATATCGCTCATTTTTCTTCCGTCGCTAAAACATACATTTCATACCCAACCTACATTGTGTTGGTGTGGTTCTTGGTCATACACAAAGATGCTACTGTCATCCAAAAATGTCCATTACCAAAAGCAAGGACCACGCCACACTTTTTTCAATAAATGTCTTAAGATTTTATTTTTTAAATGGCGCGCGAGGCATTGATTTTTCAAATACTAAAAAAAAAAGTGGATTTTCTTATTTAAAAATAAAGTACTTGTTCAATTTACGTGAATTCCCAAATAAAAAATATTTATGTTTTCCCATAGGTATGTACGTCATACTGATTTTTCTTCTTTTTTTTTGTTTCTTATTATAATGGGAGTTCTGGGCAAGAACCTAATAACATCTTTATAATATACGAGGGGCGTGCAATAAGTAATGCCCCTGACCCACTTCCCATGGCAGTAGAGGAACGAATCTTGGCACATTTATTAGTCTTTCTCTATATAGGAACCACCCAGAGTTATGCATTTCTCCCATCGTTTGATGCAGCTCTGGAGACCGTTTTTTGTAGAACACCGCAGGTTGGTCTTCCAACCACGACGTGACTTCAGAAATCAAGGCTGCATCATCTGAGAAACGCTTTCTTTTCAAAAACAACTTCATGGCTGGAAAAAGGTGAAATCAAAGGGTGTAAGGTCAGGAGAGTAGGGAGGATGGGGAAGGATTTCATAACCACACGCCCGTGCTTCTGATCTGGCGAGATACGAGTTGTGGACTGAAGCATTTTCCTGCAGGAGGAGGGTACCTTCGTTGATCTTGCCACGCCTCTTGATTTTGATAGCTTCCCTTAATTTCTTCAAAAGTGAAGCATAATAGGCTCCTGTAATTGTGGTACCCTTTGCCAGGAAATCTGTCATCACTACTCCGTCCTGGTCCCAGAAGACTGTAAGCATGACCTTGCCAGCGGAGGGCTGCACCCTTGCCTTCTTTGGAGGTGGTGAGTCCAAATGCTTCCACTGCATTGACTAGGCTTTGGTCTCTGAATCATAGTGATGACCCCAGGTTTCATCCTTTGTAATTAGTCTTTTGAAAAATTGATTCATCTTCTTCGCACATCTCCAAATTCATCCTCGAGCACTCGACGCGTTCTCGCTTCTGGAATATTGTGAGCAACCTGGGAATCCATCTGGCAGGCACCTTATGCAAATGCAAATGGTCATGAATGATAGTTTCCACAGACCCTGTACTAATCTTGACGTCTTGGGCTATTTGGCGAATAGTAATGCGCCTTCCAAAATGGCAGCCTCAACTTGACGGACAGATGCCTCATCAATGACAGAAAGGGGGCGACCATGTCTGGGAACTGTTTCAACAGACTGTCGGCCATGTTTGAATTCACGATGCCAGCGTTTTACAAGGTCATATGATAGGGCATTATCACCATAAGTTTCATTCATTTCATCAAAAGTCTTCGGTGGTGTGCGTCCTTTCAAATACAAAAACCGGATCACTGCTCGACATTCAACAGGCTCCATTTCACACCTGACTCAGTTCAAACACCTGTAAAACAGAAACCACAATTAGTTCAGAGCTGTAATTTGCCACATAACCCGTAGATATAAATCATTGCACATGCGAAATTTCAGCTAGATAAGACAACTGGAAGTTGGTCAGGGGCATTACTTATTGCACGCCCCTCGTAAATCTCACCTGTCTGTTTAAATGTATGCATGTATGTATGTATGTATGTATGTATGTATGTACGTACGTAATGATATATTCTCTTACATTCTGAAGGTCATATATATTTTTATAAACCTATTTGCGAAAGAACGAGAAAGTTTAGAGAGAATAAAGCGTATATATACATCAACTTAGGAAATTGATAAGTGACGCAAAATAACACCAGATGGCGTGCGTGTTGTGTCATGGACATTGTAATGAAATGTCTGCAAACCGTTTCAATTTATAAAATTCAATTTATGAAAAAAGAATAATGATGCCAACTAGTTACATAACATAATTAGTTTTTACTATTATAATTAAATACCTACAGACATTAGTGTTTCATCCTTTCGGGAATCTTCAGTGCAGGGTGTCACAGTGTCGACAGATCCAAACTCGGCAACACGAGCCACCTCAGGCTCGATTAGCAAAGACCGTATCCATTCGGCTACCATTAACCGCGTGAAATAACGTTGAATTTAAACATTTTAATTTTAAATGTTCTTTACGTCAGTCACAGAGTGATCTAATCGTTATACGATGATCTGTGCATGAGAGTTAAATTGACCGACTTTAATTCAACTGAAAGTGCTCAACGATAAGAAACAAGTTTCTTAAAGGGGCTGTCATAATTATTTTTACTATAATAATTAAATACCTACAGACACTAGTGTTTCATCCTTTCGGGAATCTTTATATATATATATATATATATATATATATATATATATATATATATATATATATATATATATATATATATATATATCCAAGGCAATGGCAGAGACGCTATAACACGACCTTCAGTCAGCAGTGGAATGGCGCCATAAGTGAGTGGTAGTATTCAATGCTACTGAGCTTATTCCCTTTAATAACTACAAAAAAACCTCAGCCATCGATTGCCATGACAAATGACACCCTACCAAAGAGCCCATCTTTCGCACTGCTCGGCCTCTCATTCACAGGCAACATAAATTGGAACAAATATATTGACGACATTGCCAAGGCTGTTGCAAAAGGGTGGGCTCCTTTTACCGTGCTAGAAAATCACTCACACCAAAGAGTATTCTATATGTTCACAAAACCACAATTCGCCCATGCATAGAGTATTGTTGAAACATCTGGACAGGTATATCTATCACAAGTCTCCCACTTTTAGATAAAGGCCAAAAAAGAGTCTCAAATCTAATGTCCCGCACTATCGGCTAAGTTTCAACCTCTGTCTCATCGCTGCAATATTGCATCCCTGTACTTGTTTTCATCACGAGTCGCATTTTCCGCTAGGTGCAGATTGCGAAACCATGTGACATATTTTTCGCTAGTTCTTCCGATTCAGAGCAAGTTGGTTGATGGACGCCCAGCTGTTGAGAGATGTCCAATCCAAAACATTTTCTCTCCACCTTCTCTCTGCCTCCTTTGCCTTCTAAAATACCATAAAAGCATAACTTTGACAAGCCAGTAGTTTATCGTTTGACATCGCCAAAAAGTTTAAGAGTTTTACTTTTGATTTTGTCAAATAGAGGAGGTAGGGATGTAATTTGACGGAGGGTGGATATTTTATTTTTTCGATCAGGTGATGTTCCGTAATGAAACACATTACGTGACTTTGAAATACCTCAATGCGACTGGCTAGTTTTTTAGTCAATGTGGTTTAATGAAGGTCATATAAAAACTACTGTGAGTACATAGATTAAACTTTTACTTTAAAAGTTATCCTGCCTATTTTACAAGTACTTTAATTATTAATATAACTTCACTCCCCTCGACGTACATACTTCCGACTAACTCGACAAACATTAAAATCAAACTCCTTCAATGTTGAGGTCCCTAAATGCCGGAAAACCTTCTACTCTAATAGTTTCTACCCTCGGGCTACTAAACTTTGGAACCCCTCCTTTGTTTCCTGCTTCTCTGACTGTACTAACCTGTTGGTTTAAATGTAAATTGAATAGACATCTCGTTGTTCAACTCTTCACAGTCGCCTGTTAAACACGATTCAAAATAGTAGCTAATTACGTATCAAATGGCAATCCACTTTGTTTGGGTTGAAAAACAATAAAAGAAAAATCTAATTCAAATGTGTTTTTTTTCAAACACATAATGCCGGGAACAAATATAATTATACACAGTTCCATGTCGTTTTTCAATATATTTTTTTCTTCTTACGCAACGTCATTATTGACAAAATAAAAAGTCAGTTATAGCCTACATCATTATTAAATAATTATAATCAATATTAATAATGCACTAGTGCGACCTGTGGAAATTCCATAGCAGCATCTTTAATATCTCCTATATAATATTTTGACTGCAGAAATCCCCGTCTGGACCAAAGGATCGTTGATTTGCAATAACAGATGCCACATACTAATTCATTACGTGTAGGCTATTACTCACTATCTTGTGTAATTTTCGAACACAATTTTAGTCACACTAAGTCGTTATAATAAAATGCTACATTGCATCCTAGGAGCAACACCATCACTATCGTGATATCTATAGAAGAAAGAGTCCCGATTTTTTTCAATAAATATTTAGTCCTCCCACTGCTACTAATTGACACCGGGATCTATTCTACATTTTGCTACAGTACTTACATTGAACCAATCGTATCTGGTTATTAACTACATACACATAACAATCTTTGCATTATACAATTTAAAAAAATAATAAATTCTCCCTTTTAAAAATCACCGGCCAATTATATTATTCCAGATTCCACTTCTTCATACATAAACGGACGCACGGGTACCATTCTTTATTTTTTGATTTTGGAGCGTCTTTACAACTCTTACATGATGCTATTGATTTGTGTGCTTTGTTTTCGTGTGTTTTTTTTGGGGGGGGGGCGTTTTTTATTATATTTTTTATGTTTTAAACATTTACTATTACCGTGGACGCTTGTACTTACTTAAATCTTTTCGTACGCTTACCTTTAATCATGTTACCGTGTCAACCGATAAAAACCCTTACACGATGCCATTTTTAAAAATTTTGTTTCGTTTTTTGACAGACAAACAAATTATAAAAACTTTATAAATATATATATATATATATATATATATATATATATATATATATATATATATAACACATTACTAGACCGAAAGGCTGAAATAAAATCAGAAAAAAATTCATTTTTATTGTTTTCTTTTTCATCATTTTTTATTTGACTAAACTTACAACATTCGAAACCACCCTATTGCTTTTAAAATTTGGCCTTCCTAAGTTTGGCAGATTGGACTTTTTATGACCAAATTTGGCCTTTTTATGCTGCTAATTAAAACTTGGCTCCACAAAAAAGCATAAAAAGAGCAAAATTTGGCCTTAACAAGGGCAATTGGTCAAATTTTTAAAGCACGGCGGCTTCGAATGTCTCATAAAAATGCTGAAAAAATAATTAATTTTTTTCTGTTTTCTTTCAGCCTTTGGGTCTATTAATATATTTTATATAAAAATAAATGGGTTTTATAATTTTGTGTCTCAAATAATTTACGCCCCTAAACTACAAATTTACTCTAAATTACATTGCCTATAGAAACACTTATTTGTTATATATTTATTCTTTGCGTACTTCTTTTCTCGACTCATTATCGACACTGCTAAGACATTAACTTTTTTTGTAAATTTTTACCTTGGCTCCACCTCTACAATTTCCTTTAAAATGACGACTTTTAAAAGTTTTTGACTATGCCGAATAAGGCAATCTCTTTTAACTTTGGCGGAAACAAGTAGTTTTCGAGATATAAAGACATGCCTTATGCACTGTAATTCAGCAGCCGCCAGATTTTTACGCATGTTCAATAAACAAATCTACTTTACTCAGCCCGACACTACCAACCCCCAAATTTGAGGGGGTGGTTATAGTCTTTGTAGATGGGTATACTGACAACAAATATCAAGGTAAAATTTGGGAGAAATAAATTGGCAACCCCCCTCATAAAATGAATGTCTATTCTGAAAGCCGTGCTTCCATGGTGAGGTTGGGGGTGTCTATTCTGAAAGCCGTTCTTAACATGAGGGGGTTGGGGTGTCTATTCTAAAAGCCATACTTAACATTAGAACGTTGAGGATTGGCCACCAACAAAAACCTTAGTTTAATTTTTTTATGAGGGGGTGGGGCATGCTTCCACCGGGCAATACTGGTTAATGGGTTCTACTAGGGTAATAGGGTTGGTATTCTGTAGACGCTCAGCATGAATGAAAAGTTTGCGATATTACTGCAGTCCTTTTGTTAAAACTGTAAAAATATTTATCTAAGTAATCTGATTAATGTAGTGTCAAATTACATCAGGTTATTATGGTTTCTCGCCAATAAGCTTATAGAAGTGTGTGACATATTTCTATTGTATGGATGCCCAGCGTGAACAGAGACCCCACGATGTCATTATACCATCTTTAGACAAAACAGATACTCTCTGGGATCCTAGTTAGAAGACCAAGAAGGTATATTTTAGTTTCACATGCGAGCCACTTCTTAGTCTATCTCTGCTCTATCATAATTTTCATGGCAGGTGCTCCTCGTATGGTCCACATTTGTAAAACATTTACAACGAATATTTGTTTGTGAATTCATTCTTTTTTGCAGATAGTTATCCTCATCTTCATAGTTTTTGCTTCACCACATTTCGGTCAACTCATCCTCTGGCCTTCTTCAGGTGATTAACCACAATGGGATAGGAATGTCGAGTCTTGTAGCTTGTCCCCAGTAATTACTGCCTTCCATAATTGTTGTCTCACCACGTTTTAGCCAACTAATTATCTGACCTACTTGAGTTGGATTGAGACTTCAGACAATGTTTTCCTGGAACTGTAGAGACTCAACGCTTCTATCCACTGCACCACGGTAAGGTAAGAATTACTGGGGATACGTTACAATATTAGTATTCCTATCCATCGCAGTTAATTACCTGAAGAAGCCAGAGGATAAGTTGGCTGAAACGTGGTGAAACAAAGACAATTATGAAGATGAAATGAATGCACAAATTATGAAGCATCATTTCAAATCATTCCAAAACTAAAAAAAAATACTTATCTAGCTACAACAACTGTCAACAATGTTACTCTCCATCTGTGCCTAAAGCTAAACGAAAATTCCATAAGCAAAATTTCTTTTCTGTCTATTTACCATCTATCAAATAGAATACTGCAGGGCTGCTTTCCAGCTGATTATAACTTGGTCATTTTCAAGTCTAATGTGAACAAATTTTGTTGAGCCTTCTTCTTAAATAACAATCCCTATCCTAGTACTATTATTACCGATCATTATGTACTGTCTTACCGGCTACCTGACACGCATTAACCCTTATCATTGAGTGGCCTTTGGGTTTTCATGAAAAAATACTAATTTAAAATAATATTGAACGATTTTGTTTCAACGGAATAACGAATGGATTGTACGGTCAAAGATCAGTATTAAAAACTTTCCAGATAAGCAACGATGAACCGTCCGTTTTGTATGTTGGCGTGTGTTGAACGGCTTTTAGAAATTGCTGTGACGTTGTTCAAACACATAAGTACACGTCGTATATATTTAAAAGCAAAACCAGTTGAAGTTATGAGTTTGAATGCAAACTCTTAGCAGTTTACTTGAAAAGTTAAATTATTGATGTAATTCTATAATCTATATATTGATACTGTAGTATCTTTTGCGTACGTACATACGTATGTGTATCACGGCTTCCAAATTATAAATTATTCGATCAGGAGATTCTATTTATTATAACAGAGGATAGACGGTGATAACATACTACGAACATTAAATTAGTATAAAGAGATACTAATTTAATGTTCGTAATACGTTTTAATAAATAGGATCTCCCGATCACTGAAGACGCAATGTAAATAAAAATAAAAATTAAAATTAAAAATTAATGTCGCTTTTGGGCAGTACGTGGAACTAAAATATACCTTCTTAGACTTCTGGCTAGGATACATCTGTCCTCTCTAAAGATCGTATAATGATATCGTTAGGTTTCCGTTTGCTCCGGGTCCCCCTAAAATGGAAATATGTTATAGACTTCTATAAGGATATTGGAGATAAACCATAATAACCAGATATATTTTGACACTACATTAATCTGATTACTTAAAGACTTTTATGGTTTTAACAAAAGGGTTACAATAATATTGTGGGGTCTCCATTCACACTGGACGTCCACAGAATGCCAGCAGCAATATATTACATATGAAAGATGCCCCTCTGGAATTTCCACAGGCCCTGCTAGTTTTATATGAATGTTTTAGAAATATATCCAGATAAGCAGTGAGTGTGAACAATGATGAGGATAATTTTTCCATCATTCATGCCGGAGAGTGTGCACTAGTGTTTATATAATTTTATAAGATAAAATAAAGACTTAACCCAAGAATAAGAAATTATTAATCAAGGGAGATAATCTTGGCTACACTGGGAATAGAAGTAAAGGTTAATGCTGTTGATTGCTTTCATAGCGACTGCGTTGAATTGAGAATTTATAAATAGGAAACATCCTGATCTGGCAAATCCTCTTTTAGCGAAAATTTCCATCAGTATTCAGTTCTGAAAGAAACGGTAATCATATTGAAAAGGCGCGAAATGAAAGGGAAGAGAAATAGGAAGAATTTAGACAATCAAGTTTTATAAAAAAAAAAATGAAAAAGTGACAGAAAGATTTTTTTCATTTTTTTTTTTATGGTTTGAAATTTTTTTCTTTCTGCTAAATGATGCCATTCGTCGCAAACAATGTTTCTAGAGATGAGAACCGATGCCAACCATTCTCAATTTCCTGGTTGGTTGAGATGGCGTTCATCTTTCACCATTGATGACCGATGGAATTTGGTGTAAACTTTTGATGAAAACATTGTGTACAGATTTTAAAAAAAAATGTTTCATTGTAAAAAGAAAAGGTTGAAAATAAAAAAATTAAACAACTTAAAAAAAAACCTTAAATAAAAAAAAAAAATAGCCAAAACAGATATCAAAAGAAGTTTACATCTTTACAAAGAAAAATAAGACATTAAGGGGGGGGTATAGTAAAAATTCCCGACATTTTGTATTTTTTCAGATCTTGAACATTTCACGTTTCTGAATTATTTGGTTATTCGTATTATTTGGAATCTTCGGACTACTGTTCTCACCTTGAGTGCCATTTTCGCAACGTTTCTGTCGATATAACCTCCGACCTTCTTCAGATGTATCTTGTCGAACTTTGGACCCGTGGCACAATGGTTAGAGTACTTAGAAAAAATTAATTGTAAAAGTGATATTCTCTTCAAGGTTGGATGTTCAATTCTAAGTGTGTGCGAATGAAAAATACAATTGCAAATTAGAACAATTGTGAACGAAACCATACTTTCATTGTAAATAAATTTGAAGTTCGAAATTCCGTCCAAATTCCCGAGTTTGATAAGATACACCTGAAGAAGGTTGGAGGTTACATCGACCGACATGTTATGAAAATGACACTGCAGATGAGAACAGTAGTCCAAAGATTCCAAATAATATGATTAAACATTTCAGTTAATTTTTTTTTTTTGGGGGGGGGGTAATACTTTCGTTTTGTACTAGAAGAGAAGAGAGAATGAAGTTAGGAGGCAAAAGAGAATGATTATTATGCAAAAGGCAAAGGTAAACAAATATAAGGCGGGAAGGAGAATTAATATGAGGCAAGTGAGGACATATATAAGGCGAGAGACAAATGAAGACATGTATAAGGCGGGAGGCAAGGGAAAACGAATATAGCATGAGAGAAAAGGGAGAACGAACATAAGGCGAGAGGCAAGGGTGAACAAATATAAGGCAGGGCGTAATAGAGAATTTTAGATCTGCACATGTTGCCATATAACGTGTCAAGTCTCACTAATTTTTCTTAATATCTATCAGATTTAGAACAAAAAATCAATTTGCATACAATTCTGGCACACATTGTATAAGCCAAGCGGCAATAGATTATGTATATAAGGCAGAAGGTAAAAAAGAGCGGATATAAGGCAGAAAGTAAAAGAGAACGAATATAAGGCAGGAGGTAAAAGAGAACGAATACAAGGCAGAAGGCAAGAGAGAACGAATATAAGGCAGAAGGCAAGAGAGAACGAATATAAGGCAGAAGGCAAGAGAGAACGAATATAAGGCAGAAGGTAAAAGAGAACGAATACAAGGCAGAAGGTAAAAGAGAACGAATACAAGGCAGAAGGTAAAAGAGAACGAATACAAGGCAGAAGGTAAAAGAGAACGAATACAAGGCAGAAGGTAAAAGATAACGAATACAAGGCAGAAGGCAAAAGAGAACGAATATAAGGCAGAAGGTAAAAGAGAACGAATATAAGGCGGCAAGAGAGAACGAATATAAGACAAAGGGTAAAAGAGAACGAATATAAGACAGAAGGCAAGAGAGAACGAATATAAGACAGAAGGCAAGAGAGAACGAATATAAGGCAGAAGTCAAGAGAG
Source organism: Euprymna scolopes (assembly GCF_053919585.1). Classification (NCBI taxonomy): domain Eukaryota; kingdom Metazoa; phylum Mollusca; class Cephalopoda; order Sepiida; family Sepiolidae; genus Euprymna; species Euprymna scolopes. The sequence continues at coordinate 164,306,151 of NC_136486.1, forward strand.
AACGAATATAAGGTAAAAGAGAACGAAACTAAGGCAGAAGGCAAGAGAATGAATATAAGGAAAGAGGCAATAGAGAACCAATATAAGGCAGGAGCAAAGTGAATTTCATTTTTATTTGATAAAATAAAAGGAAGAGAAAAAATAAAGGAATGAATGTTAGCCAAACAAAATGAAATGGAATAAAAAGAAATAATTAAAAATAGTAGAATAAAGTAAAGTAGTAGCAAAGAGTGATGAAATTGTGAAAATTTCAACCAACATTCATGTTCAAAATATGACATTTTTCCTTTGTTTTTTATTTCTAAAAACATTCATTACGAGATGCTAAGAAAGACTGATTGGGAAGCCATCAGGGATCCCCATCAGGAAATATCTTTTCTCTTCCTGCTGAACAGTGTGCAAATGATACCACTGAATGGTTCAAAACAGCAATGGAAGCACATTTTCCCATGGGGAAATTCTATAGCAAGCCCCACTCTCCCCAGTGGTTTACTTCTACTTGTGCGACTGCCATTGTGCAAAGGCAGCATACATACCCCAGATTTAACCGACATAAGTCCAGTTCAAACAGACAAAAGTATATAGAAATTAGAAGTAACTGTAAGAAAGAAATAGCAACAGCTAAGAGAGAATTTACTGAAACAACCAAAAACGCATCGAAGCACAAAAATTAGGAACCCGTGATTTCTGGAAAATCTACAACAGTGTAGTAAATAATCGGCAATCAAAAATTCCCCCACTAACCAACAATCATGACGTTGTTTGCTCAGCAACCGAGAAGGCTAACATGCTCGCCAGTCGATTTGCCTCCAACTCCACACTGGACCCTGCTAACCACACCCTCCCTGACTTTCCTTTGCGGACAGACGCCACGCTAGACGATCTGAAAATTACCCATGCTCAGGTGCATGCTATCATAAAAAACCTTGACACTTCAAAAGGATGTGGACCTGATCTCATCCCGGCTGTGCTATGAAAAAAATGCTCTGCTGAAGTAGCTCCAGTTCTCTCCAAACTTTACAACAAATACCTTAATGAATCTTGCTTTCTGAACTGCTGGAAAACTACTTCTGTGGTACCAGTTTTTAAGAATTCTGGCGAAAGAACTGACCCATTAAATTATTGGCCCATTAGCCTCCTCCCATTTTTCGCCAAAATATTTGAGTCCATAATTAATCAAGCTCTAGTCCATCACCTTACAGATGCTAAACTTCAGACTGACCAACAATATGGATTTAGACAAGCCCGTTCCACAGTAGATATCCTAACTGTAATCTCTGAACGTATATATCATTCACAGGACAAAGCAGGGGAGGGTAGACCGGTAACTCTAGATATATCTACGGCTTTTGACAGGATATGGCATGAAGATTTCTCAGGAATATCAGATCATACGGTATCACTGGACGAATAATTAAATCCTTCTTAGATAAGAGAAAAATTCAGGTTGTCCTCGACAGTCATACATCTAAACAATATGATATAAATGCGAGAGTGCTTCAAGGGTCTATCCTTGGACCTTTATTATTCCTAACATTCATAAATGACCTCTCCGACAAAATTGCCTCTGAGATGGGTATCTATGCTAATGACACCATGCTCTATAACAGGCACAACAGGAAAACAAATGAATACATATCTAGGGAAATGGCAGAAACATTAGAGGATTACCTCCAATCTGTAGTGTAATGGGGACAAAAATGGATGGTCACATTCAATGCTGCCAAGACTAAACTTGTTTCCTTCAATAATTACAAGAAACCTTTTCTACCACTAACAGCAATGGACAAAGATTCATTAACTGAAAATACTTCTTTTAAACTCCTCGGGCTAACGATCACAGGAAACATGAGTTGGAACAATTACATTGAGAGAATTGCCAGGACCGCTGCAAGGAAGGTAGGTTCTCTCTACCATGCTAGAAAGCTACTAATGCCCGAAAGTATTCTGTACCTGTATAAGGCCACCATTCGCCCATGTATGGAGTATTGTTGTCATATTTGGACTGTTGCATCTGCTACTAGTCTCTCACTCCTAGACAAGATCCAAAAAAAGAGAGTCGCCAACCTGATAGGTCCTGAACCGTCATCTAAGCTCCAGCCTCTGTCCCACCGACGAAATGTTGCATCCCTCTGCCTGTTCTACAAGTATTTTAATGGTGAATGCTCTGACGAACTGCAAGCACTTGTGCCCCCACGATGTAAATACCCTCGACAAACCCGACAAGCAGCTAAATCCCACCACTACACAGTAGAAATCCCTAGATGTAAGAGTGCTTTCTACTCCAGTAGTTTATTCCCATGAACCGCTAGACTTTGGAATTCCTTTCTGGGTCCCTGCTTCCCCAACTGTACTAACATGCAAAAGTTCAAGTGTAACGTGAACTGACATCTTGCTGTCCAACTCCCTACATAGTATCCCAGTAGCTCGTATCCCTGATAGTAGCCCCCTACACCAAAGTTGCAATGTGCCTTGTTTGGGGTGAAAATGTAATCAAAAAAATTACGTCAACTTTAATACTTGACCAATATATATTTTTAACCGATCGTTTTTAATAAGAAGAATAAAAAATGAAGAGTAAAACAAACACTTTTTACTCTTGTTTTTCGTTTTGTGAATGTATTTTGCTCATGTTAGCATGTTTTTTTCGTTTTTGCTCATGTTTTTTCTTTGTTTTTTTTTTCATGCTTTTGTTCATGAATTTTTTCATGTATTTTGTTTCTTTTTATTTATGTTTTATTCATGTTTTATTCATGTTTTTGTACATGATTTTTATTCATGTTTTTTATTCATGTTTTTATTCATGTTTTTCGTTCATGTATTTTGTTTATATTTTTTTTTCTAGTAAGACGGTAAGTTTTAATTGCAAGGGAAACAACTTATGTCAGTAATTTATGACTTAATCATTTTGACATGCAGATTCCTTTTACTCAAAGTTAAGTCATATTGAGCTATTTTTATATTAGCGAGTCATCACTTATAATTGCTACAAGTCACCTTAGGATGCATGTTTATGAGACTGTTATTTGAATGATGAATAATACTATGAGAGGATTGAAAAGGGTGAATATAATCACCATTTGCAAGGAACGTGTGGAGAGGAGTGAACCTGCTCCTTTTATTTCTGTTTTAAAAATGCCCTTTTCAGAGGAATCTATCATAGGCCTGTGCCCTACCAATGCGGTGTTCATTACTATATTTTTATCGTTTTATTTTCACTAGATCACCTACCTTGAAAAAGTTCTCTGCACGTCAACGAACATTTGATTGTGTAATATAACTGCTTGGAAAGTTCTTGCTGGCATTATGTTGCGTTCTCAACCTTGTGATTTTTTTATGTTTTTGATCAGTCGTATCATATTGGGATGTTTGAAGTGCCATGTCGCACATGGAAAGGGATTCTGCACTCATATCTGGTTGGCATTCCAGAGGCCACATTCCTGTCAGCTGCTGGTCTACTTGTGTTACATGATTGTGGCTATGTACATTCACTTTCTCTAGCACCTCTCATCCTAAACTGATGACCATGTAATCCCTACAGCCACCTAACTTAAAAATGCTGCTGTTAAACCTTATATAGTTATATGGAATAAATCAGAGAGAGTTGCAACCTTGATTGAAGTGAGTGTCCCTAATGATTGCGGTATGAACAGAGCTGAAAAAGACAAAAAGGCCAAATACGAAGGTCTCATGTATGATATGAAAAGAAACTGGAATCTTAAGGAGATATCAATCATACCAGTTATCATAGGTGCCACAGGGCTAATGAAGAAGAACCTGAAGTCCTACCTAACTAATATTCCTGGTGAACCAAGTCCAAAAGAGATCCAGACAATTGCACTTAAGGGAACAGCGAGGATACTAAAAAGAGCTCTCGGTTGGTTTCAATAAAAAGCAGGGCAATGTTGGCAGCTGGTCTGACTGCCCCATACCCAGCATTACAATCTTCAAAGGAAGAAAATTAAAAAAAGAACAATGAAATAAAATGAAATGAAAGCTCAATTCAACATAAATGCTGGATGCTCTGACGAACTACAAGCCCCTTTGGCCTCTCAACATAAATACCCCCGACAAACCCAACAAGCAGCTAAATCCCATCCCTACACAGTAGAGATTCCTAGATGTAAGAAAGTCTTCTACTCTAATAATTTTTTCCCCAAGAACTGCTAGACTTTGAAATTCCCTTTCGGACTCCTGTACTGATATGCAGAAGTTCAATTATAATGTAAACAGACATCTTGCTGTCCAACTCTCTACATATTATTACCCCTGCAACTTATGTCTCTGATAGATACATCAAAGTGGAACTGGTCCTTGTTTGGGGTGAAAATATAATAATAAAAAATATATGATATATGTGTGTGTGTGATCCACATACAGTATTGTTTCGCTGAATCACAGCTCTTAAGTGCGGCTAGACTAGCAACTACCTCGTGTCAGGTTTTAAACTCGACCGCTACACGACAATAGGTGCTTTTAATCGTTACGCTATTCAGATAGGTATGTAAATTAACAATGTTCAAACATTGTCCAAACGCCTAAGCTCCATTTGTTTACACAAAGAGCATTGCTTTATATGCTAGTGGCACACACACATATATATATATATATATATATATATATATATATATATATGTCAGGGTTTTCATTTTTATTAATTTTATTAATTTCGTTTCTTTTTCTTTCTTTTGACAAAGAGCAAAGGACTGCTCAAAATATCAAAATAAAATATAACATTAAAAACAACATTTTTATGCTTCATGCACCACCTATAACTCTGAAAATATTTCTCTAGAAGCATACGTGGAATAACATACCAATGTACAATAATAATATATATATATATATATATATATATATACTATTAAAATAAATGTTTCAATTTGTATTCAAAAATAGATATCATTAAAAACACAAAGTGCATTTAGATAGCTCGGTAGTGCAATACTAGAACTATATAAACTTTTACTGCTTCACTGAGAACAGACACTCATTTTAATGCTCGGTTAAAAAATATTGGAAAATTTATATATATATATATATATATAAGTGAAATTGTCTGTGTGTATATTTCCCTACCAAATCGCTCTATCAATTTTCGGTCTACAGACTCGAGATTTGACATAAAGGGTATTGAGATTTGAGAAAATCTTTTTAATTGGCTTTCGGCCAGAAATTTCATTGTCAAGCGTAAAAGTTCAACGATTCGACCTTTGAAAACTCTACTAAACCTCTCCGCCAATTTTGGGTCTAAACACTTGAAATTTTAGATGTAGGTCGCTTGGACATGGATCAAACTATTTTATTTTATTTAAGCCTAAAGCAATAAATGTTAAGGGGTCAAAGTTAAAAAAACATTGACCTTTGCGGTCTCTATGAAATTACTCAGCCAATGTTTGGTCTAAACATTTGAAATTTTACATAAAATATATTCAGATATAGAGCAAGCGTTTTAATCGGTTTTTGCCCGAAAATTTGGCTGCCAAAGTAAAAAATATTTGACCTTTGTGGTCTCTCGCAAACTATTCAACCAATTTGGGGTCTAAACATTTAAAATTTTACATAAAGGGTATTCAGACGTGCAGCAAGCTTTTTAATCCGTTTTGGGGCAAAAATTTGGCTGCTAAGAGGTCAAAGTTTACAAAGTTGACATTTGCAGACTCTATCAAACTCCTCCACGAATTTTGGATATAAACACTTGAGATGTTAGAAGTAGGTTACCTGGACATGATTCAAACGTTTTAATATACACATAAAGCTATGAACAGTGTGTAGAGCCAGAGCAAAGTCGGGCTGAACTGCTAGTGTGTATATATATATGTGTGTGTGTGTGTGTGTGTGTGTGTGTGTGTGTGTGTGTGTGTGTGTGTGTGTGTGTGTGTGTGTGTGTGTGTGTGTGTGTGTTCTAGTCTCGAGAGACAATGGGCATGCCCTGTTAGGGTTTCTACTCGGAGAGTCTAGGGCAACTGAGGAAAAAGTCTCTCATATAATGATTGGATACATGAATAAAGAAGCGTGCATTTCGTTTTACAGATATAATGAAAAAGGTATTTCAACCTTACTTGTGACGGGCCAATGAACATTTTCTTTCAAACTGAATCGTGACAGACTGACTAGCTGACCACTGCATCGATAAAGATGCAAGGACGTATCTACAAGAACTACTATTACTACTATGGCTAAATCTTTTTCTCATTAAGAATTCAAAATCTTTTTTCAAAATAATTGCAGACTTCTTTTAATTTCTTCGCACACAAAAAGATATGAAGATTGGTGTGAGGCTTTCATCTTTAAGTATGGAAAGAGGGTTTTTAAAAATGTCTTTCTTTTTTAAATCTTCAAAATAAAAATTTAAAACTGGGCCATGTACACAGACCATTTGAAATCGGGCTTTTCATAATAATTCCATTTCAGAAAAGGCTCCAGACATTATCGCCGAAGAAAAAAAAAATGGAAGAAAACAAAAATGTTCATTCGTAGCTGAAAATTTAATCTGCTTTTCAATAAGAAAATGATAATTAAACTCTTCTCTTTCTTATAATTTTTTCGTTTACGATTTTTTTATTTCAATATCCTTTTGTGCGAAAATGTCTGAAAGACACACGAAATAATCTTTTTATTATTCAATATTGTTTTTTGTTGTTTATTTCATATAACTATAAATTGAATAAATAGTCACATGTATCCTTTTTCCTAAAACTGCACACAAGTTGCACAATCTTTAAGAAACATTCTTGGTTATAGTCAAGATTCTGATCTCTTTGACTTCCGATTTCTGCTTCGGATATTAGACGACAATGACAAGCAAGATATGGTTCCTTCTAATTAGCGATTATCTTCCTCTCACATAGCATGGAATTCTTCCCTTCACATGTTAAAAATGGCTTTCTTTTCCGCTAAATTACGTCTATGTAATGAATATGAGTACATCAGGATTCTTCTTCTGTGTTCCTTACAAGATTATGATTGGTTAGCTAAGTCATAAATACCGTTTGGTAGCGCCACCTAGTGACAAACGCGACCTCATGCTAAGAATATCAGCTGCCACTACAAACACCCGTTCAGTATGGCGACTACAAGGTTATTACTAGAAACTGTAACACAACCTGTGTTGTTATATCTTAGTACCCCGGTTATGGTTGTTTCTTACGCACCCTCCCTCTGCATGTCCAGGTAGTAATTTCGCTGTAGGTGGAGGAATACTCAGAAACATGCCACCGTATAATTCCCTTTCTTTTATCGACCTCTTTCTGTCCGGACCGTCATGAGGTGAGCACGCATATTTCTGTCTCTCTGTAAATGAGGAGCGGGACAGCCCTTCCCTCAACACTAGTTAAGGTAGGTGAGTTAGTTTTGAAGAGCCTATTGTCTAGTTTTAAGTGTAAAAATTAATCATAATTTATATATTGTATTGTGATATATATTTTTGTAAAATAAATAGTTAAGATTATATAATATATATTACAATTGTGTCGCGTGTCGTTTTATTGTGTCTGCCATAAATGTCTTCATTAAAGAATGAGGCGGCCCTGAGGAAAAGGAAGATTCCAACCCGAATGCCACCAGGAGTCAAGACGTTTCCTGAGGTATGCTTTTCCTCTTGATACTAATGACTGGCCCATCGTTACATCATGGAACCGTGTCTAAGACGTTTTGTGTAACACGTGGGTCGGTCACACACCAATGACCGACTGATCGTGTTATATCTGCTCATCTACCTCAAACGATATATATATATATATATATATATATATATATATATATATATATATATATATATATATATCGCGGGGCATAGGAATGGTAACATAGAATTCCAAAAGTTTTTAAAAATTTAACGACGATCGATTCGAAGCCCCTTACAGGTTTAAAAACACTAACGAGAGAAAAACGTTAGAAAAACTTACAGAAAACGAGTTTTTTTTCTGCCCATATTTTTAATATAATGACGAATGTAAAAAAAAAAAAAAAATATTAAATTCTTACAGAAAGTAAGAATTTTCCCTTTGTCTTGTTTGTACTTAAAACAGTTATTATCTACACAAATTGAAGTAATTTTTTCCATGTGGATACGTTATTAAAATGAATCGTTGTAATCATTTTTCAGTTGTAAAATGTTACAAGTCACTTTACAACTGTAGTTTGATATGCATTAATTTGCATATCAATGAGGCTTCGTCCCCAAAATGACGTAATAAAAAAAAATGAAGTCTAGATGGCAGAAGAATCGAGTTCTGAACATGTTAGAATTTACAATGTCGTACGAATGCTGACAAGAATCCATTTTTTTTATTATAACAGTAATTTCAACAACAAACAACCGGCAAAACAAGTCAATCCCAACAGCAATTGAAACAACAAAACAATACGAAACAACAAGCACAATTCAAGCAATTGGGACAACAACACTTCAGCAATTCCAACACCAACAACAAGAGAGGTTTGAAAAGTCATTCAAACAACAATCAAAAGACAAATCACTTTTGGAAGACGCATTATCTAAGACTACAAAATCGCCAAGTTCGAGAATTTATTTTTTTATCGGCTGAAGAAATTTCAAATTCACTCTCAGAATTTAAATACGATCCCGATGTTGGTTCAATGTTTCCATCTTATCTTCGTAGGCTTGAAACAATATTTATGAAAAGATGCAAATAATGGTCGGGCAAAGAAAAAAGTCAATATTGTTACAAAAGTTGGGAACAGAAGAAAATACCAATTACGCGAATTTAACCTTCCAAAAATATTAAGGGCATGTCATTTAGTAAAATAATAGAAATTTGGTCACAATTGTTTTTGTAAGAGTCTGTTTTATACTCGATGTAAGTGTTTAAATATCGTAAAAAAAAGGAGGACGATCATTTTGTCACGTACGCAGGTACAGTTAACGCACAATGTGGAGCATTTAAATTAAATTAATTTTTTTGCAAGGACAAAGAAATTAGATAAAAACAAATTCTTAGTATTATGGAACAGAACCCAAACGTTAAGCTGCAAAAGTAACGAAAGAATTAAATATGAAGGTAATTTCTAAGAAATCCAATTTTGAAAACACTTTACCACTGTTTAATTTGGTGAATATGCTTTCTGGAATTTGTAGGGAATATGTATGTCTTTCAAACAGTCATTCAACCCAGTCGAAAAAATCATCACATACTTTAATTTTCGACTTTTACAGTTGACGAACCCTCAACTGAGTAATAGACTTTTGAAATCATGTCATATTTCCAATCTTGTTAATTCCTCATGTATTGCGTCCGGTCGAAAAGGGTACTTTTCATTTGGGCTTATAAATGGGTTTAACATTTTCCTTTTAATTCGAAGTCAACTTTTGTTTTTGGGCACAGATCGAGTCCTTCTAAAAAAAACAAAAAAGAACGCCAGGGAATTCATTTTTATAAATTCGTAATAAAATTTTCTCGTTTGTTTCGTCTTATTTTTTTTACGGCGTTAACTTTCTTACAGAAAGACTTAATCGACAATTTGTAGGGAAAATTGTAGTTTGCATGATTAGCGCGGTTGTCATTCGCTTAAGAAAAAGAGAAAAGTCTTAAACT
>NC_136486.1:164323207-164498207 GCF_053919585.1 Euprymna scolopes
ACTCTACCAAACTCCTCCGTCAATTTTTAGTTTAAACATTTGAAATTTTAAATGCAGGTTACTTGGATCAAACTTCGTAACTTGATTTGAGCCCAAAAAAATAAATGTTATCGGGCCAAATTTGGGTCAAAGTTAAAAACAATTTAACCTCTGCGGTCTCTACCAAATTACTCAGCCAATTTTTGGTCTAAACATTTAACATTTTACATAAAGGGTAATCAGAGATAGGGCAAGCTTTTTAATCGGTTTGGGTCCAAAATTTGAACTGCCAAGGGGTCAAAGTTTAAAAGATTTGACCCTTGCAGTGTCTAGCAATTACTCAGCCAATTTTGGGTCTAAACATTTGAAATTTATACATAACGGGTATTCAGACATGCGGCAAGCATTTTAATCAGTTTTGGGGAGAAAATTTAGCTGCCAAAAGGTCAAAGTTGAAAAAGTTGACCTTTGCAGATTCTACCAAATTCCTCCGCCAAATTTGGGTCTAAAGACTTGAAATTCTAGATGTTGTTTACGTGGACATGAGTAAAACTTTTTATTTTGATTTGAGACAAAAACAATAAATTTTAAATCGATCAAAAATGGGTCAAAGTTTTGATAAATTGACCTCTACGGTCTTTACGAAATTACTCAGACAAATTTTGGTCTAAACATTTCAAATCTTACATAAAGTGTATTCACACGTAGAGCAAGTTATGAACAGTACACAGGCCCCGAGGAAAGCCGGGCTGAACTGCTAGTATTAAATAAAAGTATAATTGAATAAAGAACAAAATATTTAAAAACAAGAATTAGTGAAAAACACGAAAATATTGTTTAAGTGACAAAACATGAAACTTTTAATGAAAAAATAAATAGAAAATTATGTCAAGGCCCATCGTAGATAACAGACATTATATATATATATATATATATATATATATATATATATATATATAATCGTTTTCGCCCATCTGTTTTTCTTTTGCAAGCACTTTCAACTGACTTTCTTCAGTCATCTTCAGGCAGTTTTTTTGTTACTGTTTTGTTAAAAGTTTGGATGCCTTTATATGCTTCAGTCCAAATTACATTTGAAATAGTGAAATGTCCCGTGTGCAAAAAATATATACGCTGTAATATAAATTTATAAATTAATTAAATAAAAATAATTAACTTGCATACTATTTTGTAAATCACATTTTGAAACCATTGTACATGAATTTTAGCCACGTTTATAACACGTTGAAAACTTTTTTACTATTTAAATAATTTAAATGTAATTTGAACTGAAGTATGTATAAGCATCCAGATTTTAAACGAAACGGTAATCCAAAACTGCCTGAAGACGACTGAAGAAAATCAGTTGAAAGTACTTGCAAAAAGAAAACAAATGGACGAAAACGACTATTGAACTTTCTCACACAAATTCGACGGAAATATTAAAACGACTATACGAAAAATGGAGGAAAAAAGACGATTAAGCAGAAACACTCCATGCTGTTAAACAATGTCTGTCTAAACGAAAACATGCTGCCTAAATAGAAAATATATATATATATATATATATATATATATATATATATATATATATAATTGGACTACTAAATAAAAATGGAAAATAAAGATTTAAAAAATCTTCTTGAAGAATGGAGAAGCACTTAGTTTGGAATTAGCGAGACAATAAAAATCGCGCAAAGAATTAGGAAACATTTAATGACGGAATATTCAATAAGTTCTTCATGAATTATTGACAAGAAAATATTGAACATTTTGAAAAGTGAAAATCCTGAAGAAGTCTAATGTGGAAAAATTAACTCTTTTCCAATAAATCAAAGTCGAAGTTAATTGAAACATCAGAATTGGAATTTATGTGTTCTAAGACGATTGATTGGTAAAAGGTAAATCGCAAAGTTTAAGAGGAATGGAAGTAAATTAATGGAAATAAAAAGAATCCGGTTCAGATTAAGAATCGGAAAACGGGCTTAGGATTTGTTTTATCTCTTTTCGGCATCTTGTATTTAATCAATTATCCCGTTTTTACTTTTAACGAAAAAACAAATACATGTGTGTGTATATATATAAACAAATATATTTTTAATATTGGAAATTTATTTCCGATGGTATGTAGTATGTTATAGGCAGTGTTGACCCCTTTTTCTACAAAAAAAAATGGCGTCAGAATAGTTTATGTTTAAAACGAGAACTGACTGAAAGCAGGATTGAAGTTAAACGAAATACGTAACCAGCAGAATACTTAAATGTTTTATTTTCATTTATTAACTTTTACTTGAATTTATATTTTTAAACATGGACAGTTTTATTTATTTTAAAGGTAAACTTTTACAAAAATGCTTTATTTTATTTTATTAAGAAAAGAAAAAACTTGTGTAATTATTAGTAAAAATTTAAAAAAAAAAATGTATCCCGAGGAGCTAACTACAATCATTCTTGCAACCATCCAAATTACCACCGTTGTCTTTTTCTTTTTATTTGGTAGGAGGGGAGGAGTAGGTTTAGATAACCCCACTATAAAATAATTTCATTTCATTGAGTAGTGTGCTGGTTTCGTATTCCGTTTTGCTTTACTTTTACTTTCAGTTTTTACATAAAACTCGATTCTGACACCATCTTTTTGGGGAAGGGATAAAAAGGGTCAACATTGCCAGGTTTTGTAGTAAGCTGCATTTTCTCCATGCTATTGTTTGAATAGATAATATTTGTAAACAAGTCGATACTTATGCAGAATACGAATCGTGCTGAAATAATAACGTTATCATTTAAAAATGGCATTCTTAACATGGAGGGGGAAAGGCGTTTTGCAACTAATTTGTACTTTCACCTCAAAGTAATAGACAAAAGATACTGTAAAATTTGAATTTAATTTGGAAATCCTATTTTAAAAAAATCCTATGGTGTGTATTCTGCGACGGTACAAACTAATTCTATCTAAAAAAATTATATGGTGTGTATTCTGCATAAGTACAAACTAATCCTATCCAAAAAAAACAAAAAAAAAACATGGTGTGTATTCTGCGTAGGTACAAACTAGTGCTATCTAAAAAAAATCATATGGTGTGTATTCTGCATAGGTACAAACTAGTGCTATTATTTGTCTGCGTAATATTATTAAACATGTGATTTATTTCCCCTTTGAGTCTGGATATAAACAAATAATTCTATAAAGTGAAAGATCCTGTACGAGTCTCATTTTTCATTTGCAGTTCTTCAGTGTGGCTTGACATGACGAGCGTTTTATTATATACTAGCATAGTTATCCGGGTAGAGTGTAAAATAACAGGATATGAACATCATATTAAGAATAGATTGCTCTAACAGCAGTCTTGATGTGGCCAATAAGATATCTTACCCTCTAAAGTATTCAGATATGTTAACACTAATACTAGTGTTGGGACGATTGATCGGAATCGGAAAAATCGGAATATTTGAAGGTATCGGAATCGGAAAAATTTGTACCGGCTTTGCCATGCCAAACAGATACTTTTGTCTTTTTATTTGATTTTGTTTAAAATTAAATCTTCTATTGCTGGTAATAATGACAAAATACATATTTATTGATTTTAAACCACCAGTGAGTGAAGCTAAAATCTGTATATCGTCCCCCACAAGTATATTTTGACGTTTACGAAAATATTTGCACATTTACCATGCGTGTGTTTTTACGGTAATCAAAGAAAAAATGCAACTATATAGTTAAATATTTAGAGAGTTATACAGAATCGGAAGCAGTAATTGTATCGGAATCATGAAAAATATTGGCATCGTCCCATCACTAGTTAACACTCTTAAATAGATAAAAAAAAAATGTGAAACATATTAGAAAAGTGTCAGTACTCTTTTAAGAGGTAATTAGAAACTACTAAAATTATGTACACATGCAAATTGTACATGTGAATGTGTAACATTATAGAAGACGTTCTCATTTCGATCTTCCTCCCGTCTGTCGACCCCATCGAAGTGCCAAATAAATACATGAAAACCTTTGAACTCACTTTTTTATTTTTAAAATTAGAGACAATTTTATTTCCTGTCCATGTTTTCCACTTTATATAACAAATTTATACAGAGCTGTCACCGGCTAGCCGGAATACATTGTCATCTGCTCTCTGCTCCTCATACCGTCACGTCTTTCCCACTTCACTCTCTGTCTTGCTGCTCTGCTTCTATCTTCGCGTGACGTCATCAGTCCTGTTACTTCCTACTGCTCCTCTCTCTATTTCACTGCAAGACTTATCTACGCGCCGTCACCGCACATAAATGCATTTATAGTTAAGGTATTCTTTGATTTTTGGAACAGACATGTACACAGTGTTCTTATTTTTATTAGATATAGATAGATCTGGGTAGATATCGAGCGAAAAAGAGAGGGAGAAAAATAGACAGATTATGTTGAAAACAGTTCTTGTGGAATTTTTACTTTTGATTTCAAATGATGTATTTTTAAATGTTTTCGTTATAATACCTTTACTTTATATATCATTTAAAAATGTTTTTCGCTCTTTCTAATCGTTTAAATTACAATCGTTTTAAAACAACTGTCTTTTCAGAACGTTGAATATGAAATGAAAAAAGCAAATCGCACAGTTTTTTTGTTTTTTTTACTTCAATTCAATCGATGCCAAAAAGCTACTGAAAGAGGTCGCGATATCAACGAAGAGTTTTTCCCAGGAACCACTATTGAAAGCACAACACAATAGTGGTTTAAGAAATTTCGTGGCGGTGAAGAGAGTCTTGAAGATAATGAGCGCAGTGGTCTTCCATCGGATGTTGACAACGATCAATTAAGAACGTTAGTCGAAGTCAATCCACGCACAACGGTGCGAGAACTAGCTTCTGAATTAGACGTATACGATGATTTCCAACTGCTAGAGAGCGATTGGGAAGACAAAAACTTGATAAATGGGTGTCTCACGAATTGAATGACAGCCAAAAGAAATGTTATGTTATGAAGTGACATCTTCCTTCTTTTATGCAACAAGAACGACCCGTTTCTCGCCAGGGTTGTGACTAGCGATGAAAAATGGGTTCTTTACGACAACCGACGACGCTCAGTGGTTAGACACCGGCAAAGCTCCAAGACTCTTCCCGAAGCCAGAATTGCACCAAAAGAAGGTCATGCTGACTGTTTGGTGATCTGTGACTGGTCTCGTCCATTACAGTTTATTTTAATGCGAAACTATTACAGCAGATAAGTACTGTCAACAAATGGATGTAATGCATCAGAAACTTCAACAACACCCAGCATTAGTCAAAACAAAAGGCCTAAATCTCCTCCAAAACAATGTCCGAGTGCACGTTGCTAAACTTACCTTGCAGAAATTTAACGAAATGGGCTACGAAACTGCTTTATCCGCCATATTCTTCAGACTTCTCACCTACCGACTGCCATTTTTTCAAGCATCTCACCAACTTTCTGGGTGAGAAATGCTTCAAAAACCTAAGCGATATCAAAAACCCCTTCAGCGACTTTATCGCCACCAGAACGCAAGATTTGTACGCTACTGGCATAAATAAACTTGTTTTGCGTTGGCAAAAATATGTTGATTCTGATGGTGCTTATTTCGATCAATAATTCTTTTGTTTGGGCCGAGAAATATTCATGTGAATTAAAAAGTTAAAAATTGCAAGAACTTTCTGGTCAAGCTATACGTGCAGTTATAGAAAGATATGAATTCCTTTAATGCATATGTTCAATAAATATTTTCCCAAATTGCCACTATTAAGCCCAATAGAAATTTATATTTTCAGAGCATTTATATATCGAAAGTAAGTATTCCAAACCAAAGATGTCACACTCATTTAATGCTTTAGTAGAGTGTGTCTTACATATGTTTCGTTGAATCGTGGAAATTCACCAAACAACTCAGATTTTATATTCTTCAGAAAAAAAGGCATGGATATTTTTGTCCTTGGTTTAAAAAGGAAAAAATTGGTGGAAGGAAATAGGAATCCTTAAAAATCATAAGAGTAAAAATCGTATTTGTTAGTACCATTATGGAGGAAGCTCCGTTGGAAGGAGACTTTAATTTATATATCGCCATATTTCATCCTGTACAATCTTAGCCGTAAGGCAATAAATCTCTTTTTTTTTTTTTTTTTTTTTTTTTTACAAAGGCATCACCACATTATCAAGGCCCAGAGGCCACTCAAGGATAAGGGTTAAAGAGTGTACAGTAGAAATTGGTCAATATAGTAATCATTAGTAATGAAAATTTGGTAAATTTAATAACTTATATGGAACGGCTCATCAAGAACTTATTTACTTTAGACTTGAACACAACCATATTGTAGTCAGCCGGAAAGCAGGAAAACGGAAGACAATTCCACAGGCGTGCAGTTCTAAGAAAGAAGCTTTGTTCATGGAATCTACGTTTAGGTTTAGGCACAGATAAAGAGTGGGGGAAATTATTGATAGTGTTTACAGCTAGACGAGTGTTTCTTGTGAAAGTTTGGCGAGGGGGGACCATAGATTGAAGCTCAGTTGAACACTTTCCATGAAAATAACGATACATCAGAGACAAACTCGCAACATCTCTTCTATGAGATAGAGGTTGCAAGGAGGAGAAAAGGACATCTCCTACGAGGCTACGAAGTCTATTTTGAACTCTATCAAGGCAGGACAAGTCCTTTCTAGCAGCTCCTGCCCAGATGTGGCAACAGTATTCCATCCTTGGACGTACCTGGCTCTTATATAGGTAGAGAATAGCATCAGCAGTGAGATATCTACCGGATCGATAGAAAGATCCCACCATTTTTCCAGCGGCCTTGGCAACAGATTTGATATACGTGTTCCATTTAAGATCAGGAGTAATGGTCAAGCCCAGAAGCTTGTCAAAACTTGAGGCCTCCTGAAGACGAGAGCCATTCATTTCAATTGATGACAAATGTGAATTAGAATGTTGATGATGTAAAGAGAGAAGCTTGGTTTTAGATGCATTAAAAGTAACCAGCCACTCCTTTCCCCATTGTACTACGTGCTCAAGATCAGAGGAGAGAGAATTGGAGAGAACTTGGTTGTTTACTGTCTTAGATGTGCTACCATAAATGGTAGTGTCGTCAGCATAAATGTCTACAAATGATGTAAGGATATGATTTGGAAGATCATTAATGTAGATCAGGAAAAGAGTTGGGCCCAGGATGGATCCCTGAGGGACACCGGCATTAATACTGTGAGCTTCTGATTTTTGCCCCTCAACTACTACTCTTATGAACCTATCAGAAAGAAATGATTTAATAATTGAGAAGACTTTTCCAGCTATACCATAGCTAGCGATCTTATGAAGTAAACCTTTATGCCATACCCTATCAAAGGCTTTAGATATGTCAAGAGCAATTGCCCTAGAAAGATTGCCACCGTCGAGAGATTTGCTAATCCTATGCGATATAACTGTAAGGACATCTGCTGTAGATCTAGCAGAACGGAAACCATATTGAGTGTCACTAAGAAGGTTATTTTTGTTGAGATGTTTGATTACTTCTGTATTTAACACAGATTCTAGCAACTTACTCATGACGCACAGGAGACTTATTGGCCTGTACTGAGAGGGGGATGAGCGATCACCTGAATTCTTAAATACAGGGCATACTGATGAGATTTTCCAGGGAGATGGGAAACTATTCTCCTTAAGACAACGTTTAAACAGTTTTGTAAGTATGGGCGCTAATTCAGGTTGAAGTTTTTTGAGTACTATAATTGGAATACCATCAGGGCCAGTTGCTTTACTCGAATCAAGGTTTTTGATTAGCTTTGCAGCATCACGTACAGATATACGTATATCACATAGCGTGTTTTCTGATACAGGAGGAAATATTGGAGGTTGGCGGTCTTGGTCGCAAAGGGTAGAATTAGTTCTTGACAAAGAGTTTGGCTTTGTCTGATGCTGACGAGATTACCTCAGGTCCATTGATAATAGTTGGGATGGAGCACACGCTTCTATTCAGGATTCTGTTTGCTATTTGCCAAAACTGGTGGGAACCAAGCCTCTGCTGAGCTACTTTGGACTTAACAGATTGAGCATACAACTCTCTTGCGTTCCTTATTACTTTCTTACAATGGTTGCTGGCAGTCCTGAAAACGGCTTTAGTTTCCATACATCTATTACGTTTGAAGCAGTGGAAAAAGTGATTTCTGTGCGCAATGGCAGCAGCACATTCTGGAGAGAACCATGGCTGGCTGTTAGGTTTTTGCTGAAACTTTTTAGAGGGTATGAAATGGTCAATACCTACAATTAACCATTCAGTTAGGTCTAATACTATAGAGGACACATCCTTTTTAAACATGGAATGCAGAGGTAGATCAGATATAAATGTACGGAAGCTATCCCAGTCAGCCTTAGTGTATCGATATACTGTACGATGAAGAGGTACGTCTGGGGACTTATTACATTTCATTTTTATCTTAATTGATACAACAGAGTGGTCGGAAGATCCAAGAGGCGACAGAACAGAAACTGACCATAGTTCAGGGCAAGTTGTGAGAAAAAGGTCTAGTAGGCTCGCATACTGGCCGTCATTATCGGGCACACGGGTAGGTTCCTGAACAATCTGAGTGAGGTCATAGGCAATGGAGAAATCATGACAGAACCTCCCCTCATCATCGGTCTTGTTTGAGTGGGTCAACCATTCGACGTTGTGAACATTGAAGTCACCACATACGTGAATGTTAGCTGAAGGATAAGTAGAAAGGACTTGGTCAATTTTCTCAGATATGCTTTGAAAGATAGTAACTCCGCTGTTGTGGGGGCGATAGAGAGTAAATATAAATGCAGTAGTGTGAGCTAAAGCAACCCGGAAGCACATATAGGGTAAGTTAGGATCTTCCCTGGAGATGTTCCTCCCACATGGAAAGCTATCTTTAATATAGGCACATATTCCATGCCCATGGCGATCTTGGGGGTCAGATTTAGAAGTTAAGTTAGAGTATCCTGTAATTGCAAACTCGTCTAGGGAAATAGCCTGTCCAATGCCAGTTTCACTTAAAAATAAAAGGTCTGGTTTAGTCTCCTGTAATTGGGTTTCAACCTCTGGAAGGTTAGAACGAAGACCCCTGATGTTGGAGAAGGAGACATGGTAGTAGGGGTCTACGTTGGAAGTTGGAGAACCGGGTTTAATCGTGTATTTTTATCGTATTTAATCGTGTATTTTTAATCGTGTATCTCTATATTAATAGAGTAGCCACAGGAATTCTTCTCTGGTAAAAAAAAGTGTTCTAGGTTTGCCACATATAAATACAGATGGCACATATAAATTCAATACAGCTAGGCTAATAGCCACTATCTTATATAGCTTTCAAACACCTTTGCAGACACATTCAATCGTGATAATAAAATAGTACATTATATCATGGGAGCAACACCATCACAATCGCTACATCGTTAGAGGAAGGGATACCTATTTTTCCCTCTAAATATTTAGACTTACCACCGCCACCAGTCGACACGGGAAGTAAGTCTACACGTTCCACAGATTCTACACTTGCACCGGCCGTAACTGGTTCATGCATACAGATTACCTTTCCTATAGTAAAATAAAAATGATAAAGTCTTCTTCAGGAAAATCCGCTGCCTCTGATTGGTTGCTCGCTAATTCTCTTATTCCGCATTAGATCATTCTAAATGAACACTTCAGAACATTACTATATAGCGTCGCTAGGACAAATAATTATTCGCATGATATCAATTCCAGTTAATAGCCACGTAACTTTCAACACAACAACAGCGACCGAATCGTCCACTGCTTTTACGTAACTAATTAATGTTTAGCTTTCCTGCTTAGACTAAGACATTCATAAAAGTACATTTACTACGAGATACAATAGTAGCTTCCACAATTTTCTTTCTTATGACTAGTTGTTGAATAATATTATATCAGTCGCGGTTTAATGATTAACGTTTGCTTATTTTTTCCATTACACATCTAGTTTTACACATTAACTAATTTGTTAGGATAACACTTTCTTTTCTCGTTCTGGTCGCCCACAAGCGGAGGGCGATGTTTACACAAAACATATGCCGCGGTTTGATAAATAATTATTTTTTTAGTTATAGATTTTGACATGCATTTACTGAAGCGCATTGTAATAATCATGTGATTATTTCCCATTACTAACGTGAGAAGGGGATACTGTTTTGCAACTACTGTATACTTTCATCTAACAAAGTAATAACAGATGCTGTGAAAGCAGAATATTAAATACTGGTAACATTAAAATCATCCTAATGTTGTATAAATACTGGCAACTTATTTTTAAAAATTCAGCATGTTAACATATGTGCATAAATAAGAAATATACATAATGTTTTTACCACTCGATAATCGCATAACCATACAAAATTAAATCAACTTCTAAACACGATGCAATTCTGCTAAAAAACATATATAGCACCCTTGAAGTCTTCATAATCGCTCAAAATTATTAAAATTAAATATTGGAACCCTTAAAATTTTACTACGGTAAACTCCAACAAAAGGTTTGAGAATTATTGGAATTTTAACTTGTATTGCTAACTATTTCCTTGCGCATACGGAACTACCATAACATGTAAACAAACACGTATTGGTCTTTCCTTGCTCGGATGGAACACTTTCAAAATGTACACGCAGCTTTGGTTTATGAATGTTAATATGCACAAAACACAGACACGCCACTACGCACCCACCCCGAAAAAACTTACATAACATAAAAAATATTTCTTTTACGGATACCGATAATTAATTTTCTATTTATAGGCGATTATTAGAACTTTAACGATGCTATACATATATATATATATACATATATATATATATATATATATATATATATATATATATATATATATATATATATATATATTGCTGTTTTGCATTTTTATTCCTGTTCACGATTTGATTTAATTTCATATACTGTGACTTATGTTGACACGTTCTTTTTAGAACTGATTAAACGCTTTCACATATGTTAAAACAAAAATATTATACAGGCAATTTTCAAAATAAATTTTGTTGGCTACAGAAACACTTATTTGTTATATGTTTTTTTGTTTTTTTTTTAGCATTTTTACTTTCTGTGGAGTATTTCATTATTTAGAAGATGTGCTAGAGGTACGTTTAGAACAAAATGAGTACACTATACCGAGAAGAAAACTTGAAAGATACTGTCATCGGTAGAAGACAGTTATCTACAACTGATTTCACATAATTTAATGGGTTAATACTGATTTAGGCATGACATAAGTACGTAACAATATTTTTCTCTTAAATGCTATTTTTAGAATCAGCCGGTACCTGCAGATTCTGACAATCATAGACAGTGGCTTCCACTATATGCCACTGAAAACCAATGCCCGACAGTGGAAGCCAGATTATTTCATTTGGGCTACGGCCGCCAGTTTCCGCTCTTTCCTAGGGACGGCAGTGGCCACTACCAACAACAACAATCATAGTTTCATTTGTTTTCGAGGAGAGGGGGGGTTCTCTAACGATTCTGTTTTGGATCGATGAAATGCTTCCATCGGGCAACGCTGGTAAACGGATCATGCTAGTTATCCATAAAATATATATGTTATAAAATATTAGTAATAAAAAACCTTGAATCTAATCAGATTAAATATTCCCTGTCAAATATACTTAATTGAACATATGCGAAACTTAATTTGCTGGAACATCCATTCGGTTAACGATAATCTATGTAAATGAACTTGCTCGATTAACTGGGAATTGACGTAAATAAATAAAAGTTCATTTTTTTTTAATTGGTATATTCATATTCTAATCCTGCAAATATTATTAACGTGTTCATTATTTAATTATACTAGCTCTAAACAAACTCATATTAATTTTAATTTACTAATCGTGGCTTGCTCACGGTAAATTCGATTAATCTTATTTCCAACGGCAATCCAGAAATAGATAATTGGATTTTCAGAGTTGTCGCTTTTACATCTAATGCTTCAATTATGCATTTTTTTCTCTCATCCCTCCGCATTCTTACTTGAACGTAAGAACAATTCATATTCATACTAAGCGATCATTATGTAAACATAATTATTTACTCTAAATATCTACGTAACATTTTAATTACATTTTTAAATTATACATTTGTTGAGGTTTAATTTATTGCTTTCTTTTTATTTTCTTTATATATTATCGATTCAGCTATATGTATAACGAACTTATTTCTATTTATTTTGCATGAACTAATCATTATGAATTTTGGAATTATATATTCTCAGTAACCTAATGGGTAACATGGGCACATTATTATTATTATTATTATTATTATTATTATTATTTATTATTATTATTATTATTGTAAACTATACTATTGCGGGATTGCGCCCATCGAACCCATCCCCCAAAAAGAAACAATTAAAATAACTTATATACAAAGAAGCAAGAAACATTAAAATTTTGAACTAATTTACCGTGATTGAATATTCCGACTGGCTGTAATCGTAACTCCCTGAACTGATTATCCCTGAAAGGATGAAATACTAGTGTCTGTAGGTATTAAAATAATTATAGTAATAATAATAATTATATATATATATATATATATATATATATATATATATATATATATATATATATAAAGCAATAACTTTCCATAATAAATCGATTTGTTTCGCTTACTGAATGGTGCCAAAATTACAACATAATATCTGAATGGTACCAAGATCACAACGTAGTATCTGTTCTGAAGCTATAATTCACCTTTTCTGTCCTTGGACAACGGAGGAGAAACCCTTCATGAATGAGACAATTTTTATTTTTGTTCCTAACCAGAGTGCCCCTTTTTGGGAACTGGATTTTTCCCACATTAAAATCCGACCATTTTATTATATAGACCCCAGGTTCGGTATTGCATCGTTGATGCAAACTGGTCAACGGGCACGAAATTGCGCACTAAATTCTATCTAATAGCCCGATTTTTTGTGATATTTCTTTTCTCTACCTGAGCTTCCAAGATCCAGCAGATATATCCCACATTCATGCGTCTCTAAAAAAAAATACAAGATTATATCTTTCTTACGTAATCTACGGTATATTTTTGCCTGACTCTCACTTCATTAAGCTATATGTGATTGCCTCGGGACTACCTATCATCGTTTTACTGGTCCCCTTAAGAATTTTCGTATTCTTTCCAACGCCTGTTTATTAATTAAGCCAAGTCTTACCACTTGCTTGGAGTCGTTACGTGCAACCAGCTTATTTTAAGCACTTAATTAACACAGGTTCCCAAATTTTTCATATAGGGGCATATCTTGTGCTTATCAATCCCTACCAAGTCACTTTTCTTGGAAAAAATTATAGGGTCTCTAAAAAAAAAAAAAAAAAAAAAACTAAATGCTAAAAAAAACATCTTTCTTACGGCTTATCACATCTAAAAACTCTCTAAATACCCGTTTACGTAATTTTAATTCTTTTCCCCCTTCTAAAATTCTAACTGAATCTGTAAGCCAACCATACGTCTTAACTAGTTTTATTTTCTCCTAGACTGTTTAAATCTAATGTATATTTACTGATGACTTTGAATTCCTGCTGTGAAAACAATAACATTTACATTAAGTAGAAATTTACAGTATGGTTCAACATCAACACATTTTCAAAAGAAAATACCTTAATACATTTAAACATTTTGCAACAAAACAAAAACAAAATTCGTTACATTATACATTTCAAAAGTTCGTTAGCACAAAACAAAAAATTGTCCCTTTTTGCAAAGACCAGAACAATTAAAACACACTAAAAAGCCGAAAATATTCACAATGCGCAGAATTTTGATTTTCATTTCTGCATCCTTCTTTTTTGCTATAGTGTATTTTATTTTATTTATTTATTTATTTTTTTTAATACTCAAGAATTTTAAAAGTACTTCCGACTTTTGACACTAAATTGTTATTTATTATGATTGACAGTTTTAACTCTAAACAATTCAGACATTAACACACATTCTTATGAATGACACACTGTCCTATTTTCTATTTCTGTGCGGCCGTATTCAACAATTTTTCTCTTGTTTTTATTTTATTTATGAATGAAATATTCGTGGGTTGTTTTTTTTTTTGAACTGACCTATCTCTTTTATCATTCATTACGGCATATCTGCCTTTTTTTTCTTTTTTTCTTTTTTAATATTTTCATAACAGAATTGACAATGCACATTCTTTTTTTAAAACTATTTTATCTCTAAGCTAAACAATGGTTTTTTATTTTACATTCCATTTGCCAATTCTCTCTCGTAATCTATTTCTAAACCTTAATTACGAGGTTCGAATTTCGTCTATTCTATTTCATTTTATAACTTTTGATTTATGGTAAGCAGATATTGTAAGAAATTCTGCAGAAATAAGCAAGCTTTTATTGGACGGTTTCTTCGCCCACGGATTTATTTTAACCAATTAAATTGTATGTTATAACTAACTGCGGAGAATGGTCTCGGCGCCAAATTCCCTTTTCAGACCAGAATCCGAGAAAACTCAGAGTTGGACATACTGGATTTCTCACTCGAATCGAGACAGCAAAAATACTTTGTTGCTTTGAGACGTTTTAATGCCCAAATGTGGAGTGGAACATTATCATTACAATTACCAATGTAGGGCGAATTTATATCTGCACGCTTGTGCTACAATTTAATGCTTGTCAAGCCGAAAATAAGGTCTATGGTTTGACCAGCCTTGTCTGCCATTGGACTGACTACAGGACCCCTGGTGAATGCCCAGCTAGCAGTATCCATCTTCGAAATCACCTCAACACTCCAATCTGCGCACTACTTCATCAGCGGGAATTCTACCCAGCCTTTATCGAAAACAAACTATTATTCCCTTCGGGAACGTTACCAGCCCATAGTGGCAGATAGCTGAAGATGACACATTTTTTGCAACATGAACCTTTTTTACTTTAATAAAATTTGCGTTGAAGTTTTAAGGCGAGCTTGTTGTAATTTCTGTTTGGTTTTCTTCCATTCTGACAGGGACAAAAACCTGAGAGAAAATCTCACAATATATTTTATTTATTTATTTATTGTGCGTGTGGTTATTCACAGGAAGTTGTATCGTTATCGACACTGATCAGTGTGGATAGACGCAGCAGTGTATCCATGGAGTATTGTTGTCATATTTGTGCTGGTGCATCTGCTACTAGTCTCTCGCTCCTAGACAAGGTTCAAAAGAGAGTCGCCATCCGGATAGATCCTGAACTGTCATCTAAGCTTCAGCCTCTGTCCCATCGACAAAATATAGCATCCCTCCGCCTGTTCTACAAGTACTTTAACGGTGAATGCCCTGACGAACTGCAAGCACTCGTACCTCCTTTATGTAAATACCCCCGACAAACCCGACAAGCAGCTAAATCCCACCCCTTCACAGTAGAGATCCCTAGATGTAGGAGAGCCTTCTACTCCAGGAGTTTCTTCCCCAGAACCGCTAGACTTTGGAATTCCCTTCCGGGTCCCTGCTTCCCCAACTGTACTGGCATGCAGAAGTTCAAGTGTCACGTGAACCGACATCTTGCTGGCCAACCCCCACATAGTATTCCTGTAGATTATGTCATTGATAGTAGCTCCCTATATAAAAGTGGCAATGTGCCTTGTTTGGGGTGAAAATGTAATTTAATATATATATATATATATATATATATATATATATATATATATATATATATAGTCATCCACATAAGTACTGTTTCGTATCACAACGCGTCAGTGTGGCTCCATATTTCTGTCTGTCTGTTCACAATGATGTCATAGCAGATAATATATGTTATGATGTCATAGCAGATTTCGCAGGCAAAAATGAAAGTAGTTCAACCTGCTAGTATATATATATATATATATATATATATATATATAGAGAGAGAGAGAGAGAGAGAGAGAGAGAGAGAGAGAGAGAGAGAGTGAGAGAGAGAGAGAGAGAGAGCGGTTTGGAAAAGAGAAAGGAGAGAAATGGTAAAGCAGAGAAAGAGAATTTGAATAATCATCAAGACAAAGACGATGAAGAGAAAAGGAAAAGACCAAGAAAAATATCTACATTTAGAGAAATGAAAGGACCAAGCAGCATAGGTTAAATAAAAGGCACGAAGGAGAAATACCAAAGAGAGAAAGGTTAAATAGCTGAGGAGAGAGAAAGAAAGGAAACAGGAAAGAGAGAGAGAGAGAGAGAGAGAGAGGAGGGAGAGAGGCCAAGAATAGAAGCGAACTGGAGAAAGAAAGATCAAAAGATATATACAGCGAGAAAGACAGAGAGGGTAGAATATATATATATATATATATATATATATATATATATATATATATATATATATATATATATATAGAGAGAGAGAGAGAGAGAGAGAGAGAGAGAGAGGCGGAAATTGGGAGAAAAAGCGACAAAACCAATAGAAAGAGGCATAAAATATGCAAGCATATATAGGTAGATAGAATCATGAAAACAAACTTCCATTCATGAATGTTACTGAACAAACAGTTATTAAAAAAGAAAAGAAAAGTATTAGTTAGTATTCTTTGTGGCGTCTTTTATTTTATAAGAATGGATTTAGATTAAACTTAAAGATTATTCGCCTGGGAACCAGACCTGACGACCACCGCGAGTCACATCTGTCAACTCAGTAGCAAAGGGATAAACATACTTTCTAATTCCAAGGTTTCCGTCATTAACCAAATTCTTAAACAAATGCTATGTCTTTATCCGTGATTACATTATTGTGTAGACACACCCATAGACATATGTATACTATATATATATATATATATATATATATATATATATATATATATATATATATATATATATATATTTGTATGTGTGTGTGTGTCAAATCAATATTATCGACATATAATAGCGAAGTAAGCAGCAAACTGCACCAGTAATTTAAATTTTCTGTTCTTTTTGTGCACATCTGAAAAAAAATTATTTTCAAACTAAAAAACAGAAAAGTATATAAATTAAAAGGAAAAGCATCTTATTTTTTTTTTTTTTAATTTATTTGCGTTTCGCTTTTTCTAATTTATTAAAAAAAGAAAAATCATAAAATATTCATAGACAAAAATGCATATTTTTCCAAATCAGGAAAATATTTTATTGGACCCCCCCCTCATCCCCTCACGCCTATGCTTTCAAAAATCTTTTCTTTC
Organism: Euprymna scolopes; assembly: GCF_053919585.1. NCBI lineage: Eukaryota > Metazoa > Mollusca > Cephalopoda > Sepiida > Sepiolidae > Euprymna > Euprymna scolopes. The sequence goes on from NC_136486.1 coordinate 164,340,318, forward strand.
GATCATTTTCAAAGAAATAAACAATGAATACAGAGGAATGTAAATTTAGGGAAATTATTAAAATTTGTGAAAAAAACTTAAAAACTTGAAAAAAACAAAAAAAAACAATGATTTACTTCCATCCTTACATACTTTTGCATATTTTCTTGTCAAAATAATATTTTGCACATATTGTCTAAAAAATCGCCCTCCAGAATATATTATACTAGACTTTTTAGCCTTTTAAACACCGGCAAAAGTTATAGCCCATTGACTTACGATAAGTGCTTTATACCTAGTTGGTGGCTGAATATGATTAAATTTGTGATAATTTTGCGTTTAATATTAATCCCTAACTGTGCATTGAACAGATACCAGTATACTTATGTTCTGATAAAGTGTAGAAAAATAAGACCCATACGAATTTTAAACCAGATCGGTTCAGTAGTTTCCGATGAAAAGCAGAACAGAGAAACAGATATACCAAGAGATATAAAATATAGATGTTGAATAGAATTTGGTTCGGTTATTTTAGGAAAACACTACCTGCTTTTACGATCCCAACTCTGCCAGATGTCTGCAGACTATGAATGCACACAACAGAATTCGGACAATGGAATGTGCTCTGACGAACTCAAGGCACTTGTAGCCCATCGACGAAAATATTCCCGACTAACCTGACAAGCAGCAAAATCGCACTCCTACACTGTAAAAATCTTGAGATGCCACAAAGCCTTCTACTCTAATAGTTTCTTCCCGAACTGCTAGACTTTGGAATTCCCTGCCGGATCCCTGTTTCTATGATTGTACAGATATGCAGAAGTGTAGTGTGAATAGACATCTCGTTTCTCAATCCCCTACATAGTGTCTCTGTTGAATTGGTCTCAAATAGTAGCTCCTTACGCTCAAATGGAGTGAAGAAAGTTTTAAAAAATAATGTCGTTCAACGAGATACTCAAGCCGCTCTACTCGAGTAAAAAAAAAAAAAATGCATAGGCAACTGGCTATGCACCAATTACTCAATGAAATCCTTAAAAATAACAAAAAAAAAATCTTGGCAAACTTTGATTATAGAAAAGGTGTGTACGTATAAGTAATTGTAAAACACCAGGCTGCTTTAGTTAACCCTATAAACAAGGGTCACATTAGTACATATCAGAGTGGCCTTAATCTGAAAATAGAATCGTGCCCAGAAACGGGTGACGTAAGGAAAAGGTAGGGGCAACAGAGGTTAAAACACGGTAGACAAAATGTCGAACGATCACGAAAGATGAAACAACGAAACCAACGCCACACCAAACATGAAACTTCCCCATTTTTGTTCAAGTAGCTAAATTCGTTGTCCTTCTGTTCAAAAAAGGGAAGATCAATTATACACGAGTACCAAAGCCAAGTTTCGGCCAACGTTGAGATGATTTGTTCCCTGTTGGCTAAGTGATATATTTAGTCCTGTGCAGTTCTAGAAGGTCCATTCTTCCAGGCTTTACCTTTTTTCCTTTGCTAATTTTCTGAGGTGCTTAATTAAACTTAACTAAAAATCAAAATTCCAACAATAAAAAAGCGTATATTCTTATTAAAAACGATCAATTTTATTTTCACGTTTCATATTTTGATATTCTTTTTAAAAAAATAATTACGCTCTAAAGACTTAATCACTTCCGTGCTTGTTGGAAGGCATTAAATATCGAATAGATTAAATACTGCTCTTTATTTTTTTTCTTCGGACTACTGTTCTCACCTTGAGTGTTATTTTTACAATGTTTAAGTCGATGTATCTTACTGAACGTGGTAATCTTTCTGTTGAATCCAGGAATATGCACGAAATTCCAAACGAGACCCTTCATTTAATCCACAGAGCATAATTTCGTTCCATCTATCATGACTGGGTAAAATTCCTAGTTAGTTCGCAGTTGTATTTAGAATGTCGCTCGTACTAAGGATTAAAACTTCGACGTCTAAAAGAGTGCAATTTACAGCTGAATTTTATTTTACCAAGTACCTTATCCATGATCGCACGAGTATGAATTTCCCGAGCCGTAAACTTATTTATTTTGTTAGATATATAATATTACTACTTATCACTATACATCACTAGTTAGTACTAGTTACTCTCTCTATATATTATTAGTATATATATATATATATATATATTATTAGTATTATATATATATTATTAGTATTATATATATATATTATTAGTATTATATATACATTATTAGTATTATATATATACATTATTAGTATTATATATATAGTATTATATATATATTATTAGTATTATATATACATTATTAGTATTATATATATATACATTATTAGTATTATATATATATTATTAGTATTATACATATATTATTAGTATTATATATATATACATTATTATTATTATTATTATTATATATATACATTATTATTATATATATATATTATTAGTATTATATATATATTATTAGTATTATATATATATATTATTAGTATTATATATATATTATTAATATAATATATATTTAGTATTATATATATTATTATTATATATATATACATTATTAGTATTATATATATTATTAGTATTATATATATATTATTAGTATTATATATATTTAGTATTATATATATTATTAGTATTATATATATATTATTAGTATTATATATATTATTAGTATTATATACATATATATATATATTATTAGTATTATATATATATTAGTATTATATATATATATATATATATTATTAGTATTATATATATATTAGTATTATATATATATATATTAGTATTATATATATATTATTAGTATTATATATATATATATTATTAGTATTATATATATATATTATTAGTATTATATATATATATATTATTAGTATTATATATATATAATTAGTATTATATATATATAATTAGTATTATATATATATATATAATTAGTATTATATATATATATATATATAATTAGTATTATATATATATAATTAGTATTATATATATATATATATAATTAGTATTATATATATATATATATAATTAGTATTATATATATATATATATAATTAGTATTATATATATATATATATATATATATATATATATATATATATAATTATCACTGTCTGTCTGACGTAATGAACATTTAAATTAAAAATGTTTAAAATTCAACGCTATTTCACACGATTAATGGTAGCCGAATGGATACGGCCTCCGCTAATCGAGCCAGAGATGTCTCGTGTCGCGGGGTTCGAATCGTTCGACTGGTAGTAATCGTGACACCCTGCACTGAAGAATCCCGAAAGGATGAAACACTAGTGTCTGTAGGTATTTAATTATTATAGTAAAAAAATAATTATATATATATATATATATATATATATATATATATATATATATATATATATATATATATATATATATATATATATATTGTCCATAAATACTATGCTCTGCGTTATATTCAATATTTTTCAATTTTTTAATGAATTATCAATTATTAAGGTTAAAAGTCATTCGAGGATAAGGGTTAATGAGATGAGGAGATTGCGAATTGAATGCGAGAGAATAGTGAGTAGCAAGAGTATTTGGTACATTGTTTGTTTTTGTTTTCGTATTTCTCAAAAAATATCAAGTTCAGTTGAATGAAATTTACATTCAATCTTTGAACAGATTTATCTAAAAATATTACAGAAATGAAGACATACTTAGTTCCATTCATTATTTTCAAAATTATATATATATATATATATATATATATATATATATATATATATATTAGCCTACCCGTAACCCGTTGGGTCAGTACATGCTATAGCTTACTGTGGAATAATGAGTATACAGAATTAATGTATAAACGTGATACTCGTGACATGAAGAAAATATTTTTAAAAATTACGTAAATAGATCAAGAATATATATGCAAACCTTAAGTCTCTCTCTCTCTCTCTCTTACATAAAGTCCAAAAAACGGTTGTCAGTCTAATCGGTCCCACTTTATCAACTAAGCTCCAGCCCCTGTCTCACCGTCGCAATGTTGCATCACTGCCTGTTTTACAAATATTTTAATGGAATGTGTTCTGATGAACTTGTTTCACTTGTACCCCCTCGACATACATATCTCCGACAAACCCGCTTAGCAATAAGATCTCATCCCTTCACTGTTGTCCCTAAATGCCAGAAAACTTTCTATTCTATTAGTTTCTTCCCTCGAACAGCTAGACTTTGGAATTCCCTTCCTGCTGCCTGCTTCCCTGGCTGTACTGGTATGCAGAAGTTTAAATGTTACATAAATAAATATCGTGTTGATCTTTCCTAAACATGGCCCCAAATATTAGCCCCTTACGTTCAAGTGGCGATATGCTTTGTAAGGGATGAGTTATATATTGTTACATAACAGAAACATTCGCGTGGAAGTAAATTCAAATGAAAAAAATATAAATTTCTCTGAATCGTTTGAACATTAAACATAATTATATACCTCCAGTATATGTGTGTGATTATTTTCAGGGGATGATATATACATAATAAAAAAATTATTAATTGACGAATGTTTTATTTGTCATTATAAGGTGCAGCGAACTAAATATTATGGTATCCGTTCAATGTACAGTTAGGGATTAATACAGATTAGTCGCTACAATACTATATTACTCTATAAGTATGGTGGCTTTCGTTAAGAGTCGCACTTCTTTGTTTACGAAACTGTTCGGTGAAATGACGTCAGACCAATTTTAAGGTATGGATGACTAACACTCTCTATAATGCTGCTTTATTTTTGAAGCAAATATGAAAATACAAGTTTTATTCAAACAGTCTTTATTTGGACCTTTATAACAAAATTATAACACTTATAGTAAAACATATTTATGCACTGTTTTTTTTAATCAAACATCAACAGTGTTGTTAATAAATGGTCCAGAGGTCATCTCGTCAGCATTCGACAAGGCCAAACTATTTGCCAAGAACTTTGCAGCAAATTCTACCCTATGCGACGAAGGCCATCAACTCCCCGGATTTCCTCCTACAACACACAACACGCTAGGTAACATACAAATACCTGTGCGTGAGGTCGCCAAGCTAATCAAGAACCTTGATTCCAGTAAAGCAACTGGCCCTGACGTTATTCCAATTATAGTATTAAAAAAGCTACAACCAGAACTTGCCCCCATACTTACGAAACTGTTTAAGTGTTGCCTTAAGGAGAAGTGCTTTCCAACACCCTGGAAAACCTCATCAGTATGCCCTGTATTTAAGAATTCAGGTGATAAGTCATCTCCCTCTCAATACAGACCAATAAGTCTCCTGAGTGCCATGAGTAAGTTGCTGGAATCCATATTAAATAGAGAAGTAGTCAACCACCTCAGCAGAAATAACCTTCTTAGTGACACGCAATATGGCTTCCGTTCTGCTAGATCTACAGCTGATGTGCTAACAGTTATATCACATAGAATTAGCAAATCTCTCGACAAAGGCTTCATTTTCAGGGCAATTGCTCTTGACATATCAAAGGTATGGCATAAAGACCTACTTCACAAGATTTCCAGCTATGGTATAACTGGAAATGTTTTCTCTATCATTAAATCATTTCTCTCTGATAGGTTCATAAAAATAGTTGTTGATGGGCAGAAATCAGAGGTCCACAGTATTAATGCTGGAGTCCCTCAAGGGTCCATCCTGGGCCCAACTCTCTTCTTGATCTACATCAATGATCTCCCAAAACACATACAAAAATCATTCGTTGACATCTATGCTAATGACACGACTATCTATGGCAACACATCAAAAGCCATAAACGACAAAGTTCTCTCTGATTCTCTCTCCTCAGATCTTGACGTGTGTGTAGTACAATGGGAGAAGAGGTGGCTGGTTACCTTTAATGTATCTAAGACCAAGCTCCTATCTTTACATCATAAACGCTCTGATCCCCATCTGGCATCGATTGAAATGAATGGCTCTCGTCTAGGGGAGGCCCCATGTTTTGATAAGCTTCTGGGTTTGACCTTTACTCCTGATCTGAAATGGAACACGTACATCAAGTCTGTGGCCAAAGCTGCTGGGAAAATGGCGGGATCCTTCTACCGCTCCAGAAATCTCACTACTGATGCAATTCTCTATCTGTATAAAAGCCAAGTACATCCAAGAATGGAATACTGCTGCCACATCTGAGCAGGAGCTGCTAAAAACAGTCTATCCTGCCTTAACAGAGTACAAAATAGACTTCGTGGCTTGGTGGGAGATGCTCTTTTCTCTTCGCTGCAACCTCTCTCCCACAGAAGAGACGTTGCGAGCCTGTCTTGGTTTTATCGTTATTTCCATGGCAAGTGCTCGTCTGAGCTCCATTCTCTGCCCCCCCTGCCAATCTTTCATGAAAAACACCCGACTAGCTGAAACCACTGTCAATAATTTTCCCCAGTCTTTATCTATGCCTAAATCAAAACGTAGATTCCATGAACAAAGCTTCTTTCTTAGAACTGCACGGCTGTGGAACTTTCTGCCGCTTGCCTGTTCCCCCCCCCTCCCGAATTCAACTTGGATGTCTTCAAGTCTAACACAAACAAATTCCTGATGAACCGCCCCCTTAAGTAATGACACCTTATCAAATCTCCAATACTAACTATTACTACGATACTATCCCATCGATTACTGTACACACAATAACCCTTATCCCCGAGTGGGCCCTGGGCCTTGATAATGTTGACCCCCCCCCCATGTAAAAAAAAAAAATAGACGATTTTCACTGGGAATCCACAAAGAACTGTGGCCTGACCGACACACCCAAGGAACTTTCTGCGCCTTCCTTTTTCAACCCGGACACAGGCCAACCTTCAACTTTCTACTGTTCAAATAAATCCTTTCGTGGTTTTGTTTGTGAAAGAGGTTTTGTTATTTTTTATTCCGGGCTTCGAGTTCGACGATCAATAATTTGGTTAGAGATGCTAACAAGCAATTCCCTAAACATTGTAAAAATAACAGTAAAGATGAGAACAGTAGTCCAAAGAATCCAAAGATTACGAATAATTAATCCTCATCTTAAAAACGTCATAATTGTTTCAATGCATACAGCCGAAAAGCACTCAATGTAGACAACGCGATTACAATCACGGCGAAGTTGTTAAACAAGGAAAGGATAATTAAATAAATTTAGAAGCAAGAAAAGAAAAATGGTAGCCTTTCTTCAAATCCCTTTTTGTATCGACCCCACCCCACCTCCTCCTCCTCCTCCTCGTCGATAATAATTGTGGCCATTGTTTTTTCACCTACTTGTATTTTTCAATGTAAACTTGTTACTTCGTTTTTCGAACGAGATAATTGATCAGCTTCATTCATTAAAGACTTTAAATTACAAAAGGCAATTAAAAACCCATTTATTCGAAGAATATTCTAATTTCGATGAATTCGAAAATAAAATAAAAATTGGGTACATAAATTTCTCAAGATGGAACACACTGAGCCTAGGGATAGAGGCATAAAGAGAGTGGATGGAGAAAGGGAAGGAAAAGCACAATGAAGAGAGAAAAAGAGAAAGGAAGGAAAAATAGAAGAAGGAATGAAGAGTAAGAAGGAATAGAGAGAGAGAGCGAGAGAGATAAAGAAAAAGAAAGGAAGGGGGAGAGAGAAAGCGAAAAAGAAGGATAAAGAGAAAAAGAAAGAGAGAACGAGAAAGAAAAAAGAGAGGGAAGAGAAGGAAAAGTAAATTAAAAGTATTCATATTCTTTTAGTATATTTATAGAGGAGGAAAAAGAAAGGAATGGAAGGGCGAGAGTGAGAGGAGGTGAGAAAGAGACGAGGAGAGAAAGAGAAATAGAGAAAAGGGGAAGGAGGGGGAAATGGTGTGGGGGAGAAAGGGAAATATTTATATTATTTGACAAGCAATGAACCCTTTGTTCCATTTTTATTTTTCAAATATTTTTATAAACATAGATAACGTTTACTTTTGTATGGACAGGGTTCACGCCTAAACTAATTAACCGATCATTTTGAATTTTAGAACGCAGTTGCTAGATATAAGTTAAACCAGGTGGGCTATTTATTTTTATAGACAAGTTGTAAAATGTGGGTAAAATTTCTTCGCCAAAATCCAAACACCTCAATTTTTTGCGAAATTATAATAATATCTATCTAACATTAATTAATAAATCAGTTTTCAGTATTTTTATTGTATATAAAAGAAATTTTTACGGGCATAATATAGGAACAACCTCCCATTTGAAAATTCAAATATTTCAGATTTGTATTGAATTAAATCCGTAGTTATTATACATTAAGTAATAAATATTCATTGAATTTCAATTTATTCTTAAGATCCCTAAAGCTTAAGCATTAAATTTGAGGTATTTTCCAGAATCAAAATCGATAATAGATTTTGATTACAATTAGTATAAGAATTCCTTACTTGAACTCTAAAATAATATTTGATTTTAATTTTCGTACGTGGACTTCAAAGTGGCGCAAAACTGTTTTGTTTGGGGAATTAATTTTACCCAACATGGGACAGGTATTTTTTATGTTAATTATTAGCTGATAAAAATGTGAAAAGAATTTTAGTTCATTGCTAATAAGAAAAATAATAGAATTAAGATTTAATGATATGACAGCGTTCTAATTAAGCTTATGTAATAATGTTTTCAAATAAGTGACCAAATATATTTTTGTTTATATGCATGCGTAATATTTTGCGTTATGTCAAGTTGTAATTTAGTAAGTGTATTGACACCCAGATGATTAGCACACTACTGGCAGGCACATTAAAACATGCTGATTTCTGCCAATAGCTGGATATGCCCAAAATACAAGTTTGAGTCTATCTAGCCGAATATGTTAAAAGACTGACATTTTCTTCCTCGTCATGATGGTGATGATGATGATGATGATGATGATGATGATGATGGGGATGATGAGGGCGGAAATAAACTGAAGACCTGAAACCATATTACATCTCTACCAAATAACCAATCAACCTTACAACTCTTTTGCTATCTCAATACTTCGAACAAATGTTGATTTTTATGCTTTTGTAGAGGTGTTTAGTGCTAATTCATGGAAAATGATGTTTTTTTTTACAAGGGAGTCACCACTTACCAAAGCCGGAAGGCCACTCGAGTATAAAGGTTAATGAATGTAAGGTGGTAGTGTAATAATTGTTGATTGTGTAGATTGGGTAAAATTTGAATTATTTAAGGGGACAGCTCAACAAGAACGTGTTCACATTGGACTTGAAGGCTACCACATTGTAATCGGCCGGGAAGCAGGCTAGTGGAACAATGTTCCACAGGCAGGCAGTTCTAGGAAATAAGCTTCGTTAATAGAATTTGCATTTAAATTTAGGCACAGATAGAGGTCGGGGAAATTGTTGATAATGGCTATAGGTAGTTGAGTGATTTTGTGAAAATTTAGCTAGAGGGACCATAGATTGGAGCTCAGACAAGAACTTGTCATGAAAATAAGGACAGAACAGAGACAGGCTCACAACAAAGGAAAAGAGGTTGCAAGGAGAACAAAATGGTATCACCTACTAGATTTCAAAGCCAGTTTTGAACTCTATCGAGGGAATATAAGGCGTGCTGAGCAGTTCCTGCCCAGATGTGACAATAGCACTCCATTTTAGGACGTATATAAGGTCTTATAAAGATAGAAGATTGCATTGGCAGTGAGATATCTACTGAAGTGGTAGCATTTGTTCAATATTCATTTTCAGATACAACTAACTCTACCAAGTTACGTCCTTTATCCTGACTTTCAAATAAGTTGGTGATTATGACGTGATTCATTAAATTATTTAATCTTTTGTTTTTCTTTGAAGAAGGTTGTATGTTTCTCTCACGTTTGGGATTGTTTAATAATTTTATTGGTAACAGATTAAACAAAATCGTGTGATAGAGAGAAGGTACTTTTGAAGTAATTGATGAGACGTTAAAAGTGGTAATGTATGACTTATAAAAAGAAATAAAATATCATTAGAATGAATAATGCAGAAAACCAGTTGGTTGTTTGTTAAATTAATAAATGTGGGTTTTACAATAGTCAATATGGCGGCCACAGTTGGGTACACATATGAGAAATCTATAAAGTCACTCGAAACAACATGGAAAGGATATTAAATGTTTATTTCCAAGAATTTTCCATGGGAATGCTTCCCTGTTGACCGCATCATGGTCGTATTACAATCTAATGCCTAACAAGTCATATTTATTTCTCTTCAATCAATTTTCTACCCTTTCTACCAATTTACAATGCTCTCATAGTTTTGTCTATCATCTAAATGATAATCGCATTAACCCTTATCATCGAGTGGCTTTTGGCATTTATAAGTAATGGCTCGGTAGTAAAAAACGTAGCTGAAAGAGAGGAGCATTTGTGAATTCATACTTTTACGCAAATGTAAAAGCACATATGTGAACATAACAGATTTGCCAAAATGAAACTTTTGTTTTTTGTTTATTAAGGAATCCTCACTTATCAAAGCCCAAATGCCACTCAAGGACAAGGGGACGACAAAACAACACTTTGATGATTGGTAATGATCGTGGAGATTGGCAATAATTTAATTTTTAAGAGGGTAGCTCAACAAGAATTTGTTTACATTGGACTTGAAAAAGGCCATGTTGTAATCAGCTGTACTCTGCAGACGGGATGTTCTAGGAAAAAGAAAAAAACCTTTGCTCATGGAAAATTCACTTAGGTGGAGAGAGATAAAAAGGAAAACTTGAGAGTGGTTGTAGTTAGGTAAGTTTTTGTTATGAATGTTATACGGGGTGGTTATAGATTTAAACTTTGTTGTATACTGACGGACTATATAATGTGTACGTGTGTCTAAACGTGTGCATCGTTTATTAGTATAAAATGTTCGTCTAATGAACGTATATACGTTTGCATACACGTGTCACAGTCATCTATATGACGTGTGTTTATACTTGTGTTTGTCTAATCTAGTTATTCTATCAGTCGGTAACCTGATGCGTGTATAACAATTACGACACTTGATATATTAAGAGATACAGTTTAACAACGGACATGTAACATTTACAACAGAAAGGAAAAAAATGACAGTTTTCTGGGATTGTACCATCGGGAAAATTGGAGAAACATATTTGGCCCGTTTTTGATCTTGTTTGACGCATCCTCGGGAAAACTGGCATCCCAATGAATAAAATTTCGGTTTGTATTTTCAGCAACTTTATTTACCGATACCCCTGGTGCTAGACTAACGTTTTCTAATCCCCTCTACTGGGAACCATCACTGTCCGTAGACGGTCTCTCTCTCTCTCTCTCTCTCTCTCTCTCTCTCTCTCTCTCTCTCTCTCTCTCTCTCTCTCTCTCTCCCCTCAGACTTCATCTGCTCTCACTCTCGATCCTTGACTAAACAAAGAGACGTGTTTTCTCAAGCTTTACCCTAAGTTTATGTCACTTTAAGTGACCTCTACGTAAGACTACGTCAGACTCTAGAGCGGTCAAATCTATTTGAAAATTATTTTTTTGTGTTCTAACATTCTTTTCTATTAAAACATTTTAACATAAATAATTTTATCGGTAAATATTTATTTCACTATGATAACCTATTTTTACAAATATTATGACAATGATAATAATCATAGACTAGCAAATCTTCTGCCATTGCCTACCAATATCTAACAAGTCGAGCACCTGCGATAAAACTAATGATAGAGCAGAGGCAGACTAGCAACGTTTTTTTTTTTTCTGTGAGAAAGTGTGCAGAGTACATCTTGGTATCCATTGTTATATTACAGCCCTATCCGTATAAATCGTTGCTAAATAAATGTAGACATTGTAAAAAGTAACCAATTGTATTTGAATTCCTTCGAAATCAAATTAGGCAGTTAAATAGAGTTAAAGAAATTGTTACAGCAATAACTTTAAAATGGTCAGTTTCTCAACCAATCCATCAATGTCAAAGAATTGATTGCATTTGGCTTTTGTCCAATTTTACAATAGAAATCTTGCAGTTCAGCGTGGAATCTTCCGTTAGTAATAAATTAATAAATAAATAAACATTCCTACGACGAATTTATTCAATCTGTACGTTTAGTGTTAAAAATAAAACATCTAATACTAATGGATATTAGGTATGTGCTTGTCTGAAACCGAAACTGTATTATCTATATTATATTTCCCTTACCCTCTTTATCTGCCCTGTCAACTTTTTCTTGGAAACTACTGAGCTGATCTAGCTGCGATTTTGTATGCACCTTTGTTATAAGGTACAGTGGACCAAGTATTATGGTAACTGTTCGATGCACAATTAAGGGATTAATAGAGATTAATCACCATAACACCACATTTCCTCTAGAACTTTGGCATAAACATTCATTCTAAGTCAACGGGCCATAACTTTTCTGTTTATAACGAGCTAAAAAGTCTAGAGATTTTATATCCGTCTGAAGCCGAATCTATACTATCGCTAATGGAGATTTTGTATTTGTCTGTCTGAAACGGAAACATTACTATTATTTTGTTTACGGTGACAAGACAGCACTACTGTCAAAGGAAAAAGTAATGCTCCTCCTTCCCTCCTCTAATCTATTGAAGGCCCTTGGGCAAGGTCGAGAATCCATTTCAGTCTCCCAATCAGGGTAACGTGAGGTCATGGAAAGCAGGTGACTAATGTAATACGGAAGCAATCTAGAATAATCCTATCCATGGTTTCGTATCTCGTTGTGCTGTGCTCTGTGCACAATAGTGCTCTATGCACAATAGTGCTCTATGCACAATAGCCGGGACAATTGCCCAGCATGAGCATTACTTGGATAGAAAGAAACTGTACCTATTTACAATGCCTCCCCACGAGACAGAGTTAGACACCAGGGTCGTTTTTTAACGTGGAAAAAAGGTACAAAAGTAAAAATTGTCTCAGTCGTGAAGGATTTCTCCTCCACTGAAAGAGAACGAGAAATAGAAGTGCCACATCTGAAAAACAGATACTACACTTTGATGTATTTATTTGCTCCCCCACTGAGCAAATTAGGCACAAGGCCGATTTTTAAAGTGAGGAGTGAAGGGGAAATGGGGACCAACTCCCCGGGGAGTAGGGGAGCTGGATAGTGACAATTGGTATGAAGGGTTGCCCCTACATTGACCAAGGTCTGATATGTGGGTTTACCCCCACATATGGTCTTTGCTTGCAGTATCTGCCGGAACAGATACTACACTTTGAGGTATTTATTTGCTCCCCCACTGAGAAAATTAGGCACAAGGCCGATTTTTAAAGTGAGGAGTGATGGGGACCAACTCCCCGGGGAGTAGGGGAGCTGGATAGTGACAATTGGTATGAAGAGTTGCCCCTACATTGACCAAGGTCTTATATGTGGGGTCGCCCCCACATATGGTCTTTGCTTGCAGTATCTGCCGGAACAGATGCTACACTTTGATCTTGTTTATATATTTTATTGCTTTTAAAATTTTGTAAATACAAAAAAAACAAAAGATTATCAAACAACAAAATTAGGCACAAGGCCCTACAAGAAATTGGGGAGGAGAAAGGTTCAGGGTCTTTGTGACTAAAGTGATTAAAAAGTAATTGCTTGTACAATTGAAATACGTCAAACATTTTCGAGAAACAGTGTGAATGGTATTCTGAATGATGAACAACAATAAATTCATGAATAACTCGAGGGAGAGAAACAGTGTGACAGCCGTCAACGCCTGTAGCAGGCAGGATACAACTTGAATCAATGAACTATTATTTTTTATTACAAATGGAGATTTTATAACTGTTTGTCTGAAATCGAAACTATACTATCCCTTCTATTAATAAACTATTGTACTATATTTTCATGCTAAATTTTGTGTACTATACTATTTTAAAAAATGTACTCTCTTTCCATGTTCAATCCGGGGAGAGAGGTAGCGTAGTATCTATTCTATTGTCAGGATACCATCCTTTCTAGGCATTATCTCTCTTTAGATGGGGATGAGTGTGGAGAGGAGTAGTGTAGTATATGTTCGATCGTTATGACACCATTCACCCAAGCTAGCAAAAATATTCAACAAAAGGAAGCTTATATTTGCGAGTAAGTGTAGTAGATGAAAATATTATTACAAACTTAAGATGGAAAGACAGACAAGCTTTTATGTTTGGACACATCTTTGCAAAAATGTCTGGTCAGAACAGTCGTTTAGATGTACAATTGCTTGAAGTTAGAAACACCAGCGCCATGATACAATAAGCACACCACAATGGGATTTGCAAATAATGCCAGTTTCCTTTACATCCAGTTTTAATTAGCTTGATTCGTAAACAAATCATGATGCTACCTGTTCAATCAATCTGAAGATACTGACTTCCTGACCTAAAATGTACCACACATACATGTTATTGGTTTTCCATTGCAAAACTCAATCATGTTCTGTAAGTCCAAAACAAAAATAATTTTCCTAGACAAAATAAAACGCCCAAATACCTTGAATAAATATCTGAATATACAAAGAACTTGAAGCATGAACACTTTTCCAAAATTAATAAATTTGTCATTAAATAACACAAAAAAGACTGATATGACATATAAAACAATCAAACCAAACTCAATAAATAAATATTTATAGATATGAAGAACTTGGAACAGGATTTTTTTTTTTGATTTTTTTTTTTTTTACAAAATTATTGGATTTATCGATTTCCATGCTAGTATATACAAAGCGTGATATTACTGAGCACAAAAAGAAGGACAAATTTAATTTACACATTTATTTAAACATTAACAAGTGCATATCGACATGTAACGCAACATAAAAGAACATAAATCGATGTAGTTGTTAGACATGACTTGCGTCTGAACTTTACCATGTTACAAATCTCTGTAAAGGCCAGAGTTTGTTCATACTAAAATCCACATGGTATTACGTCTAGTTGCGTTGAATTTAAATTTCCCTGTGTCCCCTTATTGGGTCAAAGGGAATAACCCACTGACAACCTTAGAAACTGTCTCAGTTTGTTACCTCTACAAGGGAAAATAAAAGTAGAGAGACAGAAAAGTCCCCCTCACTTTTACTGACCCTGACTTTTCTTTTCTTCCTTTAAATTCTTTTATCTATTTGCAATGTTAAAATCGACATCTTCCGGCTCCAATGTAAGAGTATTCAAGTCCAATGTAAACAAGTTCTTGTTGAGCTGTCTCCTTATATAATCAAAGTATACCTTATTTTCACCACTAACGATCACTACATTGTTGTCTCTGTGACCACCTTGCACTCATTAATGCTTATCCTTGAGTGACTTCGGGCCTTGATAAGTGGTAACTACCTTATATATATATATATATATATATATATATATATATAAATCACCCTGAGGAAGGCTCATGGAGCGAAAAATTTGGATAAAAAGATGATGATGATCATCATCATCATCACTGTATTTGAGAAACAAATCCTGCATGGTGTTATCTTATTTCTTAAGTGAGTGTCAAGTTTAGAAATACATTTTTCCCGATTTTGAGTACAAATAAAACCGTTTGACCATTTTCATTTCGTGGTTTTTATATGGAAGGATGAGAGGAGTCATATTAGTTTAACCTTTATCTCTTTTTTAAAAAGTTATTAAATATTATTATCCCCTCCCATCCTTCTATTTAAAAACGATAAAATGCAAATAAAAATGGTCAAAAAAGTATCCCATGTACACCATGGTCATGGGCTTCTAACCTGGGTCAGTTGGGTTGGCTTTTTTCAACAAATTTACCACGTCTCGAACACTGACTGACCAGGCACGGCGATTCAAGGCTGCTTCCATTAAGAGTGCAAATTATTCGCGGTTGCAAAAATCGATCCTGTAAAACAGTTCAGCACTCTGATTCACTGTCTTGAGGCAGGTTTGGAGTTGACCACCGCAATGTTCTTCCAGCTCGATGGTGGAGCATATGTACATCAAAATAACATGGCTAATGAACCTTTTTCAATACAGTTATTGCAAAAACAAATTATAACCTGAAAATTGGGGGCTTGATCTATACATTTTTGTGTTTTGTATATACTATTGAGTTCCTTTATAATTGTATCCCCCCCCCCCGAGGACAGAGTTAGATAAAATTTAGGTTTTTAATTTGGAAAACTCCAGCTCCCCAAACAGACACTCTGTATCGAAATAAAAATTGCTTCAGTCTAATCACTCGGGGATAAGAGTTAATGAGATTGTCAGTTGGATGATGAACAATATGATGAGAGGATTGGAAAACGATAAATTAAATCGATATAATCTTGAGAGGATGCCTCCTCAAATATTTTTTTATCTTATGTCAGACTTGAAGACAGCCATGTTGTAGTCTATGTGTAGTCACCTTCATTGCAATGTGTTCAAAGATGAGAAATTCTGTGAAAGAAACATTGTACATGGAAAATTTTTGGTTTAGGTACACGGAAGTAGAAATGGAACTTTCCGACTATAGTAGAGAGACGAGATCTTGCCGTAAATGTGTTATGGGGAGTAATCAGAGATTAGAGCTCAGTTGAGCTACTTATGTGGCATCATAAACAGTCAGTAACATATTTAGAGGCAAGATGGTTGGCGTCAGACATGTCCGAATTTTCATTTTATATTAAAATCAACGAAATAGAAATCATCAATAAAATGTTTATATTTGCACTTTTTCCTCGGAAAATAGGTTTTTATTGACGGATAAAAGTTGTGTGAATAGAAAGTATACGACAGGTTAGAAATCGATGTGCGAGACGAATGAGCTGATATAAGTTACTCTTTTCTTACTTTGCGCATTCGGTTTACTCTTGTTTCTTTTTCACCTTTATCATTTTTTTTTACATCGCGATGTGATGAATACTAAAAAGCAAATGACTTTAATTGCTACCTTTTTCCTTTCTCTGCTTTGGTTGAGATTCGCTCTCTTCATCACTTCAAAAGCAAGTTGGTTTTCACAGGAATGTGTGAACTCAAGATATTATCCAATCAATAAAAATCGTTTCAACCTCAAAAAGTAACAATTCTGTGTGGAATTGAACAAGCCTATATACAACAGTGAACAGAAATTTAGAGTTCTCCTGAGAACAAACGAGGGGAGGGGCGACGCGCCTCTCTCGACATCAACTGAAAGGTGCCACGGCTGCCACGCTGATTCCTTTATGCCTGTTGCTCTATCTCCAGCGAACACATTCAGCCAAAAGATAAATTCACACACACACACACACACACACACACACACACACACACACACACACACACACACACACAATTGAACTTTGAAACAAACTTTCTGACGCTTTTGTCGATTTTTTATTTAAGAACTTTAAAACTTCAACAAATTTCGGTCTTTCAAAATATATTTTACATTTCTGTAAAATTGTTGATGTATAAATCTATTTTATCTATTAATACGTTTACTTCTCTCATTCATTATATATGAAAAAAAAAACAACACGTTTATTATATAAAAATCAAAATTATGCAACAAGAATGAAGTTTCATTTAATAAAAAAAACAAAAAAACAACTTCATCGCCGTTGCATAAGTTTGATTTATTTAAACAATAAACGTGTTTTTTTTTTCATATTTATGTTTATATTTATTCTCTAAATAAATGTACAAATATTCTTGTGAAAAACTTTTTTTCAATTTTATATTTCTAAATAGAAAGCTATTGTTACTACATTTGCCAAGGCTGCCGCGAAGAAGGTGAGCTCTCTCTCTACCACGCTGGAAAGTTACTTACGTCTGAAAGTATCCTGTATGTCTACAAGATTACCATTCCCCCACGTATGGAGTATTGTCACATTTGGGCTGGTGCATTTGATGCTGATCTATCACTCCTAGACAGAGTTCAAAAAAGAGTCGCCAACTTAATAAATTCTGAACTGTCATCCAAGCTTCAACATCTGTCCCATCAACGAAATGTTACATCCCTCTGCCTGTTTTACAAGTATTTTAATGGTGGATACTCCAACGAACTACAAGCCCTCATATCCTTTCGATGTAATTCCCCCCCCCCCGACAAACAGAAAAATTGCACCCCTACACAGTAGAGATCCCTAGATGTAAGACTCTTTCTACTCTAATAGTTTCTTCCCTAGGACAGCTAGACTTTGGAATTCCCTTTCGGGTTCCTGCTTTCGTGACAGTACTGACATGCAGAAGTTCAAGTGTAATGTGAACAAACATCTTGCTGCTCAACTCCCTACATAGTATCTCTACAACTTATGTCTCTGATAGTAACCCTCTACATCAAAGTGGCACTGTGCCTTGTTTGGGGCTAAAATGTACAACAAAAACTTTTTATGTCGCCTGACTTTACTGGTAGTCTTAGTCAACCATCTGTCCAAAACATTAGCATATCCAGTTTTGCGACCTTATATATATATATATATATATATATATATATATATATATATATATATATATATATATATATATATATATATATATGTGTGTGTGTGTGTGTGTGTGTGTGTGTGTGTGTGTGTTAAAAGTCCACGTATGCTTCTAGGATAGTGATTTAAAGGTTATGAGGGTTTTTTGAAGCATGATATATATATATATATATATATATATATATATATATATATATATATATATATATATATATATACATACATATGCGCGCAAAATTTATGCTTTGACTTTGAAAGGGTTAACGATTTCGTCTATATAGCATTAAAATGTGCTATTAGTGTCGCATCTGGGCTCTATGTTCTTTGAACGTCTGTGAAGTGCGTGTCAGTTAAACAGCAGTGTATTTTAATGAAACTTAAGAAAGTGCTCTTTTTTTTTATTTTGCCGTTCCAAATTCACCTTCCCCGAAGCTAATCAAGACGAAGCCGTCCTCCCATAGACGACGCCAGCCGCGACATCTACATTAGAGGTGACAAAAACAAAACCTTGAACGTGAAAGAAAGTGGGGCGCTGGCTGGGACGTGCAAGCTGTTGCGTCTTCTTCAAGGAGTTTTATTATAATTTTTTTTCTTTCTTGCTGTTTGTTTTATCAGGGTGGAGTCGTATCTGTCTTTTGTTTCTTTTTCTTTTCTTTTTTTTTTTTTTTTTTTTTCTAAAGCGAAATAATAAAACTCGGAGCTGGTGACTTGTTTGTATTTCAACCGTGCGTGCCACACCTGAATTCGCCGAAGGGAATTAAACAAAAGAAAAAAGATAAAAAAAAAAAGATAAAAAGAAAATTCTGTTGTTTTCTGTTTTTTTGTTTTGTTTCCATTATTCTATAACACATAATTGTCAAAAACGTAAAATGCTTTCGAAGGTTTTCATACGTAAATACAAAAATTTAAAAAAAAAAAAAGAAAAGAAACAGCAAGCATTTTCTTAGGAAGCGTCAAGTCGCACGTTCAATGACTAAAATGCTATTCTAGTGCTAAGTGTGACGAACGAAAAATGTTATTTTAGTGCCGAGTGTAACGGACGGCCGAAAATGTTATTTCACTGCCGAGTGTAACGGACGGCCGAAAACGTTATTTCACTGTCGGATGTAACGGACAGCCGAAAACGTTATTTCACTGCCGGGTGTAACGAAAAGCCGAAAATCTTATTTTATTTCCAAGTGCAACAGACAGCCGAAAATGTTATTTTCAGAAATAAGTATGATGAACGAACGAAAATGCTATTTCAATGCTAAGCATAACGGACGAACGAAAATTCTTTTCTAGTGCTAAGTGTGACGGATGGACGGACGAAAATGTTATTTCAGTTTTAAGCGTGATGGATGGCAGAGCGAAAATGCTATTTCAGTATTAAGTTTGACGAACAGTCGAAGATGTTATTTCAGCGCTAAGCTTAACTGAAGGACAAAAATGCTATTTCAGTGCTAAGTGAGATGGACGGTCGAAAATGCTAATCACGTCAAAAATGATATTTCTAAGTTAAGTGTGATAGACTGACGAAATTACAAATGACGTTTTACTTAATACGTCATGGGCCTGATTAATAAAACTTTTAGACACAAATTCTTTCCCGGGTAAAACATCGGTTCTAATATTTCCCTAACAATTATATAACAAGTATATAACAATCATATAACAATTATATAACAAGTATATAACAATCATCTAACAATAATATAACAATCATATAACAATCATATAACAAGTATATAACAATTATATAACCATCATATAACAATTATATAACAATCATATAACAATCATATAACAATTATATAACAATCATATAACAAGTATATAACAATTATATAACAATTATATAACAATTATATAACAAGTATATAACAATTATATAACAAGTATATAACAATTATATAACAATTATATAACAGTCATATAACAATTATATAACAATCATATAACAATTATATAACAATCATATAACAATTATATAACAATCATATAACAATTATATAACAATCATATAACAATTATATAACAATAATATAACAATCATATAACAATTATATAACAATCATATAACAATTATATAACAATCATATAACAATTATATAACAATCATATAACAATTATATAACAATTATACAACAATTATATAACAATTATATAACAATCATATAACAATCATATAACAATCATATAACAATCATATAACAATTATATAACAATCATATAAAAATCATATAACAATAATATAACAATTATATAACAATTATATAACAATCATATAACAATCATATAACAATTATATAACAATAATATAACAATAATATAACAATTATATAACAATCATATAACAATTATATAACAATCATATAACAATAATATAACAATTATATAACAATTATATAACAATCATATAACAATTATATAACAATTATATAACAATTATATAACAATTATATAACAATTATATAACAATCATATAACAATCATATAACAATTATATAACAATCATATAACAATTATATAACAAGCATATAACAAGCATATAACAATTATACAACAATTATATAACAATCATATAACAATAATATAACAATAATATAACAATAATATAACAATCATATAACAATTATATAACAATCATATAACAATCATATAACAATAATATAACAATTATATAACAATTATATAACAATTATATTATTTTTTATAGATTTACTAGCAGTCCACCTGGCGTTGCCCGCTTGTAAAATATGCATAACTATTATATTTTAATTTTGTTTTTCATAGGCATCACCACTTATCAAGGCCAAGAGGCCACCCGAAGATAAGGGTTAAAGAGTGTACAGTAGAAATTGGACAACATAGTAATCGTTAGTAATGGAAATTCGGTAAATTTGTTAACTTATATGGAACGCCTCATCAAAAACTTGTTTACGTTAGACTTGAAGACAACCAAGTTGTAGTCAGCTGGAAAACAAGAAAACGGAAGAACATTCCATAGGCGGCAGTTATATTAAAGAAGCTTTGTTCATGGAATCTACGTTTAGGTTTAGGCACAGATAAAGAGTGTGGAAAATTATTGATAGTGTTTTCTGCTAGACGGGTGTGTCTTGTGAAAGTTTGGCGAGGGGGGGCCATAGTTTGGAGCTCAGTCGAGCACTTACTGTGAAAATAACTGTGATTAATGGATTAATTCTTATTTATTATAAACAGAAACACCGTAAGTATTAAATGTAACGTTAAATTCCTTTAAAAATGAAGTAAAATAAAAACGGAAAGAAACTAAGACATGTGCATGCGAGTATTATGTTTTTTTTTTAAATAGTTCACTTCTTGTAAGTAAAAAAAAATATTCGAACTGAGATTGAAACCAAAACCTAAAGACAGCGAGTCAAGTTCGATAACCATTAAGCCAGCTTGACACGATCTTAAAAAAAATGTTTCCGAACCTGCTTATAATTAATCTGTCATATGAATGATTCACGCATGCGCATTCGTGAAAGTTAAACGGACAAAAATCTGATGCCTTCCCCCCCCCCAGTAACATTTTTTCAACTTTGACCCCCTTAAGCTTCCCTTTTTCCGGATGAAAACCAATTAAAAGTTTTCCACATGTCTGAATAGCATATATACCAAATTTCAATCTGTAGATAAAAAATTCGTTAAGTATATCAGTTGAGAAGTATCCCCCACACAGACACATTCTCACCTTTATAGATATATAGATTTGATATTGTTCTTAAAGTAGGCCTTTGTTTCCTGTGTCAATTCTTCCTTGGATCGAAATTCCTTTTGTCTTAAGCATTCTTTTGAATTAAATCTTCAAGCAGCCAATAATCGTTGTTTTTTGAAGTGCAATTCGTATAGTTTTGCCATTGTGACGGTCAATATGTGATGCTTTCGTTTTTCGTTTCGTTAGATGGTTTTCACTTGCTGTATTTCATTCAACTGACTGAATTTTATTTTGTTTCATCGATTACCACATATTGATGCACGAATAATTCTGTTTATTGCATTGAAATAGTTGCCAACAACACTGAATTGTCGACGCATTATTGTTTTTGATTGACTGCAAACAAACGCGGCACCCACTTTGAACGCAATTTTATCATTGATACATTTTTATACAAAGTGGCAGATATATTCTACCCTCTGAGATCTTCAACTTCTTGGCCATCTCACACAGCTTTAATTTACGATCGACCAAACCGAACTTGTTGAATTAACTGAATCGTTCAAAGCAACAATTGAAGCACATGCTCCCACGTAGAAATTCTATAGCAAACCCCATACGCCCCAATGGTTTACTTCTACTTACGCAGCTGCCATTGCTCAAACGCATGCATACCGCAGATTTATCTGACATAAGTCTAATACAAACAGACAAAAGTTTATAAAAGCTAGAAGCTATTGTAAGAAAGAAATAGTGACAGATAAGAGACAGAAACCACCAGAAAATGCATTGATGCACAAAAATTAGGAAGTCGTGATTTTTGGAGAATTTACAACAGTAGTAAATAATAAGCAATCAACAATTCCCCCACTATCCAACGATCATGAGGTTGTTTATACGGCAACCGAGAAAGCTAACATGCTTGCGAATCGGTTTGCCTCAAACTCCACATTGGGCCTAGTAAGCCATTCCCTCCTTGATTATTCTTTGCAAACAAAAACCACACTAGAAGATCTGAGAATCAGTCCTCCTTCTCAAGTACATGATATCATAAAAAACTTAGACACCTCAAAAGCATGTGGACCTGATCTCATCTCGGTTATACTATAAAAAAAAAATCCTGCGCTGAGGTTGCTCCAGTTCTTTCCAAACTTTTCACAGATGCCTTAACGAATCTTGCTTTCCCGACTGCTTGAAAACTGCTTCTGTGGTACAAGTTTACAAGAATTCTGGCGAAAGAACTGACCCATTAAATTATCGTCCCATTAGCCTCCTTTATTCATCAAAATATTTTACTCCATAATTAATCAACCTCTAGTTCACCACCTCATAGTTGCTAAACTTTTGTTCCACCATCAATATGGATTTAAGCAAGAACGTTCTACTGGAGATCTTCTAACTGTAATCTCTAAACGTATATACCATGCACTGGATAAAGCAGGGGAAGGTAGGGCAGTAGCCGTAGATATATCTAAGACTTTTGACAGGGTATGAACGATGGTCTTCTCAGGGAAATCAGATCAGGTTTTTATCGGAATGCATCTTATAAGTATCATAAATGAATACTCGAAAAATCCGATTAAAGAAGGAAGTCCAATTTTGACCAAGTTAACACTTTTATACAACTTTACATCAGAAGTGCATTTGAAAAGTTTTATCACCGCACAAGCAGAATGACCCAGCCTATAAAATCAACTGTAGTTTTTTTTTAAGACATTAGCATGTTCGAAATGAATTTTATTTATTTTATTTTTCATTTTAAACTTTAAGTGAAGCCACTATTTACAAATAATTGTACAAAATAAATTAGATTCTCTACAGTGCAATGTAGACTACATATATTGTGAACTAAGTGACTATGGGGAGGCATGTTAAGATTTCTCCTTGTAGACTGCAGCGGGTGTCACTTACCGGACCATGCAATCAATTAATTTGATTAAAAAATGGTCAATGGTCAATTTCACTGATTTCGATAACCATAAAAATATAGAAAGGTGAAACATCTGTTCATACTCATTAACTCCCGGACATCGTCGGGTTTCCCTGCTAGCAATTAATATTTTTTTAATTGAACCCTATATATTACCGAGGAATAGTACTTCTTGTTTCACATGGATTCGATGAAAAATGTGTACATAGATTTGTAAATATGTTTTTTTTGTTTTTTTTTTAATTCAAATTGTTACTTGGTTCATTTGTTGTTTTTTTTTACTTCAAATTGTTACTTGGTACACTTGTTTTGTTTTTTTTACTTCAAATTATTACTTGGTGCACTTGTTTTGTTTTTTTACTTCAAATTATTACTTGGCGCACTTGTTTTGTTTTTTTTACTTCAAATTGTTACTTGGCGCACTTGTTTTGGTTTTTTTACTTCAAATTATTACTTGGTGCACTTGTTTTGGTTTTTTTACTTCAAATTGTTACTTGGTGCACTTGTTTTGTTTTTTTTACTTAAAATTGTTACTTGGTGCACTTGTTTTGGTTTTTTACTTCAAATTATTACTTGGTGCACTTGTTTTGGTTTTTTTACTTCAAATTATTACTTGGTGCACTTGTTTTGTTTTTTACTTCAAATTGTTACTTGGTGCACTTGTTTTGGTTTTTTTACTTCAAATTATTACTTGGTGCACTTGTTTTGTTTTTTTTACTTCAAATTGTTACTTGGTGCACTTGTGTTGTTTTTTACTTCAAATTGTTACTTGGTGCACTTGTTTTGTTTTTTTTTACTTCAAATTATTACTTGGTGCACTTATTTTGTTTTTTTTTACTTCAAATTATTACTTGGTGCACTTGTTTTGGTTTTTTTACTTCAAATTGTTACTTGGTGCACTTGTTTTGTTTTTTTTACTTCAAATTGTTACTTGGTTCACTTGTTTTGTTTTTTTTTACTTCAAATTATTACTTGGTTCACTTGTTTTGTTTTTTTTACTTCAAATTATTACTTGGTTCACTTGTTTTGGTTTTATTACTTCAAATTATTACTTGGTTCACTTGTTTTGTTTTTTTACTTCAAATTATTACTTGGTGCACTTGTTTTGGTTTTTTTACTTCAAATTGTTACTTGGTGCACTTGTTTTGTTTACTTCAAATTGTTACTTGGTTCACTTGTTTTGTTTTTTTTACTTCAAATTATTACTTGGTGCACTTGTTTTGGTTTTTTTACTTCAAATTGTTACTTGGTGCACTTGTTTTGTTTTTTTTACTTAAAATTGTTACTTGGTGCACTTGTTTTGGTTTTTTACTTCAAATTATTACTTGGTGCACTTGTTTTGGTTTTTTTACTTCAAATTATTACTTGGTGCACTTGTTTTGTTTTTTACTTCAAATTGTTACTTGGTGCACTTGTTTTGGTTTTTTTACTTCAAATTATTACTTGGTGCACTTGTTTTGTTTTTTTTACTTCAAATTGTTACTTGGTGCACTTGTGTTGTTTTTTACTTCAAATTGTTACTTGGTGCACTTGTTTTGTTTTTTTTTACTTCAAATTATTACTTGGTGCACTTATTTTGTTTTTTTTTACTTCAAATTATTACTTGGTGCACTTGTTTTGGTTTTTTTACTTCAAATTGTTACTTGGTGCACTTGTTTTGTTTTTTTTACTTCAAATTGTTACTTGGTTCACTTGTTTTGTTTTTTTTTACTTCAAATTATTACTTGGTTCACTTGTTTTGTTTTTTTTACTTCAAATTATTACTTGGTTCACTTGTTTTGGTTTTATTACTTCAAATTATTACTTGGTTCACTTGTTTTGTTTTTTTACTTCAAATTATTACTTGGTGCACTTGTTTTGGTTTTTTTACTTCAAATTGTTACTTGGTGCACTTGTTTTGTTTACTTCAAATTGTTACTTGGTTCACTTGTTTTGTTTTTTTTACTTCAAATTATTACTTGGTTCACTTGTTTTGGTTTTTTTTACTTCAAATTGTTACTTGGCTCACTTGTTTTGTTTTTTATTACTTCAAATTATTACTTGGTTCACTTGTTTTGTTTTTTTTACTTCAAATTATTACTTGGTGCACTTGTTTTGGTTTTTTTACTTCAAATTGTTACTTGGTTCACTTGTTTTGTTTTTTTACTTCAAATTATTACTTGGTTCACTTGTTTTGGTTGCTTTTGTTTACGGCATATCAACCATTTTTAGTTTATTTAATGCTGAATCCAGTAATTTTGAGAAAAGTTTTTTTTGTTACAAGTGTTTTTATATCTTTAAATATTTAGGTGTGTGGTTTGGTTTTAGGGTTATTTATTTTAATTTTCAAATATTTATTTATAGTGTTTGGTTTGATTGTTTTGCAGAAAAACATTGCTGTTTTTGATTTTGGTTCTGCAGAACATGATTGAATTTTGCAAAGGGAAAAGAAAAAAAAAACAACAGCACTGATATATAGTGCTTTTTGATCAAGAAGGACAATTTTCTAGGTGCCCCACCTCCTTCCAATAGCTCTCATCTATAGTAGTAATGCCACAAACAATCTTACCTTGAAGAAACAGAAGGTGTGCTCTCTCTGCTATTGGTACGTGGAAACGAGAAGAAAACACAAAAGTTGTAATTTATTGAAGAACGTAATAATCCACGTCATAATCCCATATGAAGTGGCAAGATTTAATGAGCTTAAAAGGAAGCAAACTTGAAGGAAAAAAAAGCAGTATTTTGCTTATGTCTGTTCTGTGAATGTCTATCAGTTCATATGGTGTGTGTGGAAACTTGACTTCCGTTTCATAAGTTGATTTCACTTTGACAAAAAATCTAACCCCTATTGGACAAACTATTTTTATTAATAAATGACCAACTGCAAATGGCACGCAAAGCGTTTGACATTCAAATGATTCTTGAATTTTTCACGTCTCAGTGTTTGGAACAGGTGGAGATGGTGTGTAAAATGTGTGGTGTTAACAATGCCAAGCATGTTCTACCACTCATGCTGAGAGGGGGGCCCTGTCAGTATACCAACGCTTAACCCTTGACCAGATTTTGTGTCAGATCCTTTTGTTGCATTTGATAAGTTTGTCTCTTGGAGTTAAAGCTCTTTGGAAACTGTGGATGAATACTTGGATGACCTACAGGACCTGGCACGTCTAATCAAAGAAATCCCTCTGATTAATGGCTCAGTTGTGTCAGAACTCCCTGGTTTGGTTAGACAACAATTGGATAGAGTCTCAAGGACAGAGCACGTGACCCTGAAACAGATTCATGCTAGGGCTTGAGCCCTTATGACGGTAGAGGTGGCAGCCGGGTGACACACAGTCCTTCATGTGTCTGTGTACCCACGAACTCCCGACCAGCAGGATGCATTCACAGTGCAGTGCCACGAATATGGAGATCCCAATCACTTTGCTAGAGACTGCCGGCAACCTGAATGCGAAACAAGAAGAGTGCTCCTGAAGACACACTATTCTCAATGCCAGCAACAAGGACATGTTGCATGGAGGTGTCTTGAAAAACGAGGCAAGGGACGAGAGGTCAGCACTATTCTCTCCCCAGTCCTCACAAAAACTAGAAGAAATGCTCTCCATAATAAAGGTAAAGATCAATAAGCTAGATTGGATAGCGTTGATAGATTTTGGATGCTCACCATCTATTGTAAGTGGGTTGTTATGTCAACCTAAAATACAGAAAAGTACCGCAATTTTGATGCTAAGTGGGGAAATGCCTTTTAAGTGACAGAGTTCACAGCATAACTTTAACACTGATTAATAGGAATCCCCTGAAGACTAACATACTGGTGGAAAATAACAGGCCTTTGAGATTCGACCTCCTGCTGGAAATGGACATCATCAAGAAATTTGATGGCATGCATATTGACAAAAGAGGCAAAGTACGTTTTGCTGAGGTGATTTTTGCTCTGAATGTGGCAATAGAGTTGGAACAGCCTGACTTTTGCATAGAACCTGACCAATAAAACCAAATCCGTAAATCCTTAAATCATTAAACTGGTCCAATAATCAGCTACCAGAAAAATTATGCAACAGAGTACCGGAGTATAACATCTCTGCAAGGGTTTGTGCAGAATATAATAAAGTGATACAAGCCTGGATTGATAATGAGTGGTTGGCTTAATCAAAAGTTGGGCCAATGCGACATTTGACAAACGATGATAAACTCCGAAAGCCCATAATCATTTCACTTTTTTGTCTGCGATATTTAACAATTTCTGAATAATTACATAATATACGTTTTTTTATTAAACATAAAAATATTTAAGAGTCATTTTCTTGATGTAGTTCAAAATTTAAGAGGTTAATCTCACACGCTGCAAGTAATATTTAATGCTCGTTCTTAATATATTTTGCGAATAATATTAATATTATTTTAAAATCCTAAATTTCTGACTTGCCTTCGTCAGAATTTATCAAACTTTTACATTATTTTTTATATATCCATGTACTTATCAAAACTATTACCATATTTTCTCTATCGGGCATAAGTATATTTAGAAATAAAATATCAAGAAAAAACTCTTGTTACAACAGCTTAGCAGTTATGATATTGTGCATCAATGTTTGATATTATAACTGAACTAGCTTGGAGTATATGTTCTATGCTATAAACGTATTTTTGTGGATATCAAAAACAAAATGTGATACCTATTTAAAATAATTTATTGCATTAATTGAATAAAAAATGCTGCTTTATTGGATTCTCTTATTGCTCATATCCAATTTAACTAAACAAGAAGCATTCTTACTCCAGTCTCTATCGGTAATCCTAATGATTGGTGAATCACTACGTAATCACTGTGAAAAAAAAAGGAAGCTGGGAGAAACGGTGGATTATCAACATTTAAACTCTTAAGACAAACAAGAGACACATCGCACTAGCTCGCCTATCCAATTGGCATTACTTGTATCACAAACACATTCAAAAACGTCTCGGATGAAATGGATGGTTATGACAAGAGAATATTCTTTTCATTATTTTGACTCTCGGGTATATATCAGTTAATATCTTATATGTTTTCATATAGAATAATGTGGTTCTCGAGTGATGAACTGTGTCGGATATATACTCAAGGGTCAAAACAATAAGAATATTCTCTTGTCATAGCCCTGTTTATGACTCAATCCCTCTAAATGAGGAATCTCAGCCACTTGCAACTTTCATCACAGAATAGGGTCAATTCAGATATCTCCGTATATCTTAGAAATACTTAGCCTCCGGTAAGGACTTAATTTTTATTTTGCCTATACTTTTTCTCAACCCTATCTATTTCTTTTAGCCCAAAGCCGGTTCTGGCTAGGATTTTAAATATTCAGTGATGAAACCCTAATTTGGAGGGTAAAACATGTGAAGATAACTCTTTGTCAGAGAGATTCACTCTAGCTGGAAGTAGTAGCACCAGTGAGAGTCCCATCCACGAGTAAAATTGCATCTCACGTTTGCAGAATACTTATTTACAAAAATATATCTAGTTCTTTCTGGCCAACTTCCAATATGAAAACATTTTACAATTATGAAATAATAAAGCAAGAATTTTTGACTGAATAATATAAAGATTATTTGTACGTTTAACTTTCATTCAAGTAATTATGTAAAAATAGTTTCATAATATCAACAGTTCGGTTTTTGATAAGACAAGGGTGCGTTCGAAATAAATGTTTCTTCTTTACAACTAAAATGTTATTTCTTCTATATAAACTCAAATGTGTAAATAAAAATCTATATATCTATAAAAGTGAAATTGTCTGTATGTGTGCACATTTCCCTACCAAACTACTCTATCATTTTTCAGTCTACAGACTCGAGATTTGACACAAGGGGTGTTGAGATTTAGGAAAATCTTTTAAACGGTTTTCGGCCAGGAATATGGCTGTCAAGAGGTCAAAGTTCAACAATTTAACCCGTAAAACTCTACCAAACTCCTCTACCATTTTTGGGTGTAAACACTTTAGATTTTAGATATAGGTTACTTGGACATGGATCTAACATTTTAATTCAATTTGAGCCCAAACAAATAAACGTTAAGTAGTCAAAATTGGGGTCAAAATTAAAAAAAAGACTGACCTCTGCAGGCTATACCAAATTACTAAGTCAATTTTGGTCTAAACATTTGAAATTTTACATAAAGTGCATTCAGACATAGGGCAAGCTTTTTAATCGGGTTTTGGTCGAAAATCCGGCTGCCAAGGAATCAAAGTTCAAAAGATTTGACCTTTGCGGTCTCTAGCAAACTATTCAGCCAATTTTGGGTTTCAACATTTGAAATTTTACATAAAGGGTATTCATACATGCAGCAAGCTTTTTAATCAGCTTTTGGGAGTAATTTGGCTGCCAAGAGGTCTAAGTTGAAAAAGTTGACATTTGCAGACTCTACCAAACTCCTCTGTCAATTTGGGGCGTAAACACTTGAAATTTTAGGTGTTGGTTCACCATACACATGGGGACGGGATCGTCTATCAAACAAGTATACCATCCTGTCTCCCTCCTCAACAAGAACATAAACATCTCAGTAAGTTATATTTGTTTTTAACTACGTATTCACTATTTATCAAGGCTCAAACGGCACTCGAAGATAAAGTTTAAAGAGTGCTAGGTGGCCGATGAGACAATATCACGATGATCGGTAATGGTGGAAACTGGGCATAATTTTATCATTTAAGGAGTTAGCTCAACAAGGATTTGTTTACATTGGACTTGAAACGATTATGTTATAATAAGCCAGGAAGCAGCTTCATGGTATTGTTTTACTTCTAGTAAAGAAACTTTGCATATGGAATGTTTGTTTAGTTTCAGGCACGGCTAGAGAAATTGCTGACAGTAGTTGTAGTTAGGCGAGTATCTGCTGTGAATGCTTTGCAGAGGGAACTATAGACTGATTCTCAGTCGAGCACCTGCCGTGAAAATAACGAGAACGATTCGCAACGTCTCTTCTGTGAGAAAGTAGCAGGGAGGCGAAAAAGGCATCACCCACTAGATGTCAAAGCTAGTTTAATACCCTGTCAAGACAGGAAACGATGTTCTGACCAGCTCCTCCCTAGATGTGGCAACAGTACTCCATCTGAGGACGTATTTGGTTTTTATACAGGTAGATGAATGTATCGAGAATGAGATAACTTCTGGAGCGATAGAATGATCCAACTATTTTTTTCAGTGACAACGAATTTAATGTCTTCATTTCAGATCAGGAGTGAACGTCAGTCCCAGAAGATTGTCAATGTTTGAAGAGCACCTTCTGTGATGCTGAAAAATATTGATATTTCGAGAGAATCAGCATTAAATAAAAGGTTGATATGCCATAAAACGGCCAATCGAAATGTATTGGAAACTTAATGATGGTCTTATAGACACGCTTGAACGCGTCTATCAAGACGTGTTCAAGCGAAGATATTGTTTTAATTAGAAAATTCGGGAACAAAGATCTTGGTTAAAGACTTGTCTCGCTCGGAGACAATACAAAGGTGAGCCAGTTTAATATAATTTTTTTTTAAAATGGAGTGTAGCACTACAGGTTCATTGAAGAAAAAAGAAAAAAGGAAAATGAAATAAGAAAATTTGAACACCTGTGCCAAGCAGAACCAGATTTTCAAATGACACCATAGTTTACGATCGCTCAAGTGTGATGGTGCGAACAAAAAACAAAACAAAAAAAAAGGAAAAAAAGGAAAATTAAAGAAAATTTTACAAAGAAAACAAAGTTGTTTCGAACTCATTTCTAAACAAGAAAAAAGAGAAAGAAAAAAGAAAACGTAAATATTACAATATAACCATCTGTTAACTCGTCGAACCCCCCTCACCTTCACCAGTCATAGGTTTAATAAATGATATAAGATGTTTGATATGCCCCACCCAGCCAAGAATAAAACGTTTCTGCGTCAATATCCTGGAAAAAGTAACACCTCTTTCTTCGCTTTTTAAAATTATATATATATATATTCCTCCTCCATGTGTAGATGTAAGGATTCATTTTTTTGTTATGCCTCAGAACTGTATTCAAGTTTCCGCAATAGTTTTAAGTATTTGGAAATCTGATAATTTTGAACTTAACATGGTGTTTAAAAGTGTTTGATTTTTTTCAATTGGGTTCTCTTGTCGCTTAAGAAATAAATACGTACATTAACATAATAAGCCAGTTTGTCTTGTATAATTAAGAGAGCTACGGAAAAAGAGATATAAAACAACAATAATTGAGATAAATAGATAGATAAGTAGCCAGCTAGATAGAGAGAGACAGACAGACAGAAAATTAGAGAAGAAGAGGGCGAAAAAGTGAAGACAATATAAAAAGAAGGAAAGAGTATATAATCTCTATTATATGAAAGTCACTTTGTGTGCGTGAGTTCCTTTCTTATAGGTTCCAAAACGGCTGAGACTATCTTTTGCAAATTTCATGCAAAGCTAATTTATATTTCTGGCAGTGTTCTTAGATATGTTTGTGTACAGAAATTAATTTGATAAGTATCGAAAATCGAAAACATTCGATCTTAAAAATAGTTGGTACTCATGTGATCCGTGCTGAAATAATAACTTTATTATTTAAAAAGACATTCTTAACATGGGAAGGGTGTTTTGTACCTATTCTGTACTTTAACCTTACAATTGAATAAAAAAAAACATACCATAAAACTTGATTAAAACGTGGAAATACGATTTAAAAAAATAGCGCGTATCACTCTCTGCATTAGCACCAAATAGTTTTTCACTATTACAGAGAAAACATAATTTTTACAAGTGAATATTTTTCCTTGCATCGGCCAAGGGAAGTAATTGTATTACGTTCCTTTGTCTGTGTAAAGTAAAAATATCCTCCTGTGAAATTCTTTTTTATCTATAAGAGAAGAAAGACTATGTTTAAGATCGATAGCTGACGTTATATTGTAAACAAACACTGACGGAATTTGATGAACGACATTACTATTATTATTTTCTTTTTATATACATTATTTATTTTTCATTTTTTTTTTTTACATGGGGATACCACTTATCAAGGCCCGGAAGCCACTCGGAGATAAGGGTTATTTTGAGTACAATAATCATTGGGATAATATCGTAGTAATAGTTGGTATTGGAGATTTGATAAAGTGTCTTACTTAAGGGAGCGATTAATCAGGAATTTGTTTATGTTGGACTTGAAGATATCCAAGTTGTAGTCAGGTGGGGAACAGGCAAACGGTGAAGAATTCCACAGGTGTGCACTTCTCAGAAAGAAGCTATGTTCATGGAATCTATGTTTTGATTTAGGCACAGACAAAGAGTGTGGGAAATTATTGACAGTGGTTTTAGCTAGACGGGTGTTTATCGCGAAAGATTAGCGAGGGGCAAATTATTCCTCATAATATACAATAATCAATAGGGGATTGATTCTATAATAATACATACACAATCTGCATAAATTAAAATATCGTGTTAAAGCGTGTTTTATGACCGAGATACGCTAGGCCCACCAATTAATGTGTATATATATATATATATATATATATATATATATATATATTAGCGGGCGTGGGCGCCCGGCTTTGCCCGGGCATAAAATATGCTTAAATATGATATTTTAATTTGTCCAGATTTCGTATATATTATTATAGAGGCGTGATTTCAAAAGTAAAAAAAAAAAGTATTTGGATGCCATCAGCTAGAATCGAAACCGGAGGTGTAGCATTCAAAGCTGGTGACGTTACCACTGTAGCAACGTGACATGCATATGAACTGATTAAAAATTAAGCATAAACTATGATGAATGTACAAAATGTTTAACGATTTTTCTTTTTCAATTTTGACCTATTTTTGACCCCGTAAAAACTATTTTAACCAGCTAAAGTCCGATAAAAGAACGGTCCGAAAAAAACAAAAAATCATTTGAGGCCTTAGCTCAGTTTTTTAGTTTCCAAGTAAATAGAGTTTGAAAATATGGAGACAGACAGACAGACATATAGCCGTTTATATATATATATATATATATATATATATATATATATATATATATATATATATATAGCCTCACCGATCGTGCACAATGACATGACCTACTTTTGTGAGTCTTGTCTAAACATGCATCAGATTAGGGTAGGTTTAAAGTATACAACATGCAGAATAAACGTCCCTGTGGAATGCATCGTGGAATGGTAGACATCTATTTGTGGGAGTTTATGTGGATGCAGCTATATAAGGAAATGATCTTTATATGCAAGTATTTAATTATGAAGGCAAACTACAAAAGACAAACTAATCAAGAAGCATCCCAAAGGATATAAAGATCAAAACGTAGTGACCCAAACGTCAAAAGGGAGAACATGAACAGAGCACCTCTCCAAGCACTTCATTAGTTTAAAAAAATATAAATGCCGGTTAACAACAATATCTCAGGCCATAATCGTCAAATACTATTAAAAAAAACGTAACTAGGTCCTTATATTATGCGTCATTTGATCATCTAAGTTTATTACAGAACGATCCCTATATTAATACCGATGCAAACATTTTAAACGCCTTATTAAATTGAATTCAGATTCAAAAGGACTATTTGTGGTATGTAGGTCTACCTGCTTCACGCAGACGTCACTTCATCGTGGAAAAACATCCTCCTCTCGAGTAAAAAAAAAAAATGGCGGATTCTGAATGGCTGTAAAAGTATCCATGATTGTCGATATTTCCCAATGGGGGAGGCTCATGCAATTAGCCATGAACCACTCTTTCCCAAAGAAGGACATAGTACCATGTAGAATGGCTTGCCGAGAACAATAACACTTTTTAAAGAAACAACAATATATGAGATGATATCAAAAAGTGATGGAGCTTTTAAGTAATTCGGTTTCAATCAATTCTCGATTGAGAGTCGATCAAACCACCAAAATAAGAAAAAAAAATAGATTTAAAACAGTAATAAAATAATGGTTTTTAAATTTATTTAATTTATTTATTTATTTATTTGGTTTCTCTACAAATCTTCGGTGCTTCTATAGCTCGGAGTATTTATCGGCCAGAATGTTTCCATTGGCGATTGAGGAGACAAACCCGAATTAGCCAAAGCAGTTTTCAGCTGCGGAAAACATCTAAAAAGCTGATCATGCAGAGTTTTTTTTTGGGGGGGGGGGTAAATTTTTTGCCTCATCCTCAGCAAATAATGTTTATTTACTTACCGACTTAAAAAAAAATCTATTCTTAAAAGATGAGCGAGAATAATAATCTTAATCTCATTTCAGGCAGGGAGAAAAAAATGGAAAAGTTGGTTCATTTAATATCGGTGCAAATCGACTGTTCGGTGACGGCTCGAACATTTTTTTGTAGGTTACGTAAATCGAAACCAAAAGCATTCCGACTGATAGGAGTTCCCTCCTATAAAATTCAAATAGAAATACAGCCGTTTGGTTGGGTTAGGTATTAAAAAGCAATTAGCGCTTCAAAAATTTAAATTAAAAAAGAAAAAAAAGAAAGAAAAGAAAAAAAGAAATAGATTCGTTTAATGATTTGAAAATCATTAAATTTATTTTTTACAGGGACTAACTGAGGTAATTGATCCTAACCTTTTGTCAATGGAAAAATGAAAACCTTATTTTATTTAATGTTGGTACTATTTTTTTAACAAGGTGGTCACCGCTTATCAAGGCCCAGAGGCCACTCAGGGATAAGGATTATTGTGTGTACAGTACGTTAATGTTGAGATTTGATAAAGTGTCTACTTAAGGGGGCGGTTCATCAGGAATTTGCTTATGTTGGACTTGAAGACATCCAAGTTGTAGTCAGGTGGAAAACAGGCTAACGGCATAGAGTTCCACAGGCGTGCACTTCCAAGAAAGAAACTTTGTTCATGGAATTTACGCTTTGGTTTTAGCACAGATAAAGAGTGAGGAAAATTTTTGACAGTGGTTTCAGCTAGACGGGTGTTTTTCATGAAAGATCGGCGAGGGGGTACCAGGGATTGGGGCTCAGACGAGCACCTGCCATGGAAGTAACGATAAAACAAAGACAGGCTCGCAAAGTCTCTCCAGTGGGAGAGAGGTTGCAGGGAAGAGAAAAGGGTATACTCCTCGAAGCCACAAAGCCTATTTTGTACTCTGTCAAGGCAGGATAGAGTATTTTAGCAGCTCCTGCCCAAATATGGCAACAGTCCTCAATCCTTGGACGTACTTGGCTTTTTTATTAGTAGAGAAGTGCATCAGCAGTGAGATATCTTCTGGAGCGGTAGAAGGATCCTACCATTTTTCCAGCAACCTTGGTAATAGACTTGATGTACATATTCCATTTCAGGTCAGAAGTAAAGGTCAAGCCCAGAAGCTTATCAAAGCATGGAGCTTCCACTAGTCGATAGCAATCCATTTCAATTGATGCCAGATGGGGATCAGAGCGTTGATGATGTAAAGATAGGAGCTTGGTTTTAGATGCATTAAAAGTAACCAGCCACCTCTTCCCCCACTGTACCATACGCTCAAGATCAGAGGAGAGAGAATCAGAGAGAACTTTGTCATTTACAACCTTTGATGTGTTGCCATAGATGGTCGTGTCATCAGCATAAATGTCAACGAATGATTTAAGTATGTGTTTTGGGAGATCATTGATGTAGATCAGGAAGAGAGTTGGGTCCAGTATGGATCCCTGAGGGACTCCAGCATTAATACTGAGGGCCTCTGATTTCTACCCATCAATCACTACTCTTATGAACCTATCAGAGAGAAATGATTTAATGATTGAGAAAACATTTCCAGTTATAGCGTAGCTGGAAATCTTGTGAAGTAGGCCCTTATGCCATACTTTATTGAAGGCTTTTGATATGTCAAAAGCATTTGCCCTAGAGAGGAAGCCTTTTTCAAGAGATCCACTAATCCTATGAGATATAACCGTTAGCACATCTGCTGTAGATCTAGCAGAACGGAAACAATATTATATGTCACTAAGGTTATTTCTGCTGAGGTGGTTGACTACTTCTCTATTTAATATGGATTCCAGCAACTTACTCGTGACACACAGGAGACTTATTGGTCTGTACTGAGAGGTGGGGGACGACTTATCACCTGAATTCTTAAATATAGGGCATACTGATGAGGTTTTTCAGTGTGTTGGGTAGCACTTCTCTTTAAGGCAACGCTTAAACAGTTTTGTAAGTATGGGAGCAAGTTCTGGTTGGACCTTTTTTTAAACTATAATTGGAATGCGTCAGGGCCAGTAGCTTTATTGGAATCAAGGTTCTTGATTAGCTTAGCGACCTCACGCACAGATATTTGTATGTTGCATAGTGTGTTGTCTGTTATAGGAGGAAATACGGGGAGTTGATGGCCTTCATCGTAGAGGATAGAATTAGCTGCAAAGTTCTTGGCAAATAGTTTGACCTTGTCTGATGCTGACGAGATGACCTCCGGTCCATTGATGATGGTTGAGATAGAATCCTGAACAGAAGCGTGCGTTCTATTTGCTATTTGCCAAAACTAGTGGGAACCAAGCCGCTGCTCAGCAACTTTGGATTTAACGGACTGAGCATATAGCTCTCTTACATTTTTTATTACTCTTTTACAGTGGTTGCTGGCAGTCCTGAAAGCAGCTCTAGTCACAGTGCATCTATTACGTTGGTAGCTATGGAAAAGGTGATTTCGATGCGCGATGGCAGCAGCACATTCTGGGGAGAACCATGGCTGGCTGTTAGGTTTTTGTTGGAATTTTTTGGATGGTATGAATCGGTCTATGCCTACAGTAAACCATTCGGTCAGGTTTGATACTATGGAGAACACATCCTTTTTAAACATGGAATGTAGGGGTAGATCAGATATAAATGTACGAAAGCTATCCCAGTCAGCCGTATAGTATCGATATACCATACGGCGGAGAGCACGTCTGAAGATTTATTGCATTACTAATTTACTATTTGCTCGGTGAATGGCTCGGTCATTTCCGATCCGTTCCCTTAATCACAATCAGAAACATTTGAGTCGATACGAGTCCCCGTCCATAACAGTACCGAAAGCCCACACAACAAACTACTTTTGGTTCTTGTTCAGAATTCACCCTATATACAAAACTAAAATAAAGAAAAATCTATTGACGAAACGAACATATATTCCAAAAGTCGCCTAAATTCATCAAGTAGTTTTATTTTTATTAAGAAAATCATTCTTAAGAGATTAATAGGAATTTGTAGACATTGTCATATAAATCCAGCTAGTGAATTACTGTTGATTTTTTTTTTTTTTTAGATTATTTGCAAAATGTCGGGCGGGATAGTCACTCTTCGGTTACTCGTGAAATTTGATTTTCTCATTTAAAAAATACTTTACCAATTTGCGTGAATTTTGGAATATGATATTTTCGTATCGTCACAGTTACGTACATCATACAGCTATTTATGTTTGTTTTTGAATATAAAGGGAATTCTGGACAAGAACCAGAGAACATATAGCAGAATCGTCAAATGATTCCTACGAGTGCTAAAAGACAAATTGCAACATTTTCTCTGCTTCATTGGAATTCGTTTATATGAAACAAACTGACAAAAAACACAGGCAGTACACTCAATACCGTCAATTCAGTGCATTTGGGCAGCCGAAGCGAAAAAAAAAAAAAACACCTCAATGACTCATGTACAAGATTTTTTATTTCTTGCATACATTCTTACACACTAGCAAAATTTACACAAACAGAAACAAATTGGGGTTTGTTTATTTGTAAAATGTTTATTCGGCTCGAAAAAAACATACAGTATTAACCGACGTATTTGAAAAATACAAATCGCGGCGAACTATATTGAACACGTCAAGTTTGGGAAAATGAGTTAAAACTAAAATACTGTTAGAAACTCAATATATGTTACCGTGGCAGACGCTGATATATATTCGGTTTATTTCTAACAGTATTTTGTATAGTTTTCTTTAGTTTTAACTCATTTCCCCAGACATTACGTGTTCACTATCATTTTCCGAGCCGAATAAACATTTTACATTAAATAAAAACACTAAAAAATTATCCAGTTAGCTAGAAAAGTAACTTCCCTTGCCTTTGATAACATTTATTTGTTATATATTTGTTTTTTTTGACAACTTTTCGAATCTATGTGTAAAGTAAAACAAACCCACAAATTGCTCCCCATTCACATGTACTAGCAACAAGGTAAAATAACGCACATATACGCAATGCCACGCTGCCCAATACTCACATACGTATATTACTTAATGAATTTCAGTGGTCGTCGCCATTCTTAACATGGAGAGACGGTGTTGTAACAATGTGTTTCTGATAAGGCTCGCCCGGCCGTTTCTGGTTATTCCTGTTATCTGCCGGGTAAACCCAAGTAACTTTGTGAAAATCGCGGGTCGATAAATGCAGAAGCACAAACTTTTGAATATTAACTGTAAAAAGTTGTAAGTTTGAATACTTGATATTCATTTTTTTTTTTTTTCCATTTTAGTCGACCACGTGTTTGGAATAGTCATCCTCTGCGCACGTAGCAAACATTGTGTCGTAAAGAAAGATAAACGGTAACAGTTGGTCAGTATATAATATTTGTGTTTATCTAGAGTTGTCGGAGATGTAATATAAAAGCACGGTCAAAGACATGTAATATATGAAGGTACACAAAGGAAACATGTATATATGAAGGTACACAAAGGAAACGTGTAATATATGAAGGTACACAAAGGAAACGTGTAATATATGAAGGTACACAAAGGAAACGTGTAATATATGAAGGTACACAAAGGAAACGTGTAATATATGAAGGTACACAAAGGAAACATGTAATATATGTGCCAGTTGACACGGTTAAGATTCGGATTTAAAATTGTTAGAAAAATAAATACAATTTAGGCGCGCAGTATGATTATGATTATGTTGGCGCGCGAAAAATAAAAAATAACTCCCACGCAAATTCCGGCGTGGCCTTATATATTAAATCGCCTCAAAACGAGCGGACGTAGTACAGAGCACCCCACGTGATGTTTCCGTTCAATGGGATTTCTCCAAGGACATTTTTCTAAACTTTTCTTCTTAAGCTCGCTGGAGCCGGTCCAAATAGTATTTAAGCACACACAAACATCAAATCTCTCTCAACTGCATTCCAATTCGGACGTTCCACGCGTGTTACTATCACTCTTCCATTTTCACCGCTCCGCGCGCTTCATACAATTTCACAGGCGAACATTACCTATTGCCTCTCTTAACATGTTTTAACATATGAACAGTTCAACAAAAAAAGACATTCTCATTTTTTTTATATACGAACACTTAAAAAGGACTTCTGAACTCGTTATAAAGAGAATTATATTTTATTTGTTGATGGTTGGCTTATGTGAATAAACCTCCGTTTGTTTGCATGTAAGTCTTCTTTCTATTTTTATTTATTTGTGGAGGAAGTTAGTTCCTAAAAAGGCCTGACGACCCCCACATATATGAAGGTACACAAAGGAAACATGTAATATATGAAGGTACACAAAGGAAATAACCAGGCGAAATGAAGCATAAACAACGTTTACAAATGTTCCATGACAATGCATAAAATGCACAAGTTGTTAGAGCAGTGGTTTCCAACCTTTTTATAAATCGGCACACTATTGAGCTCTTTAAATTTGTGTGCATACCAATCACACAACAAAATAAATATATCCCACCCATAAAAGCCTGTTTGCAACATAAAAAATAAAGATCATATAAACATTTCTATTCATATAAACAAGTCGGTATTGTTTTACTTTAACTACAACTAAATATTCACCGTTAAATTAATGTCTTTTATAGGTTGCCGGATATACTGGAAACGAATATCACATTTAAATTTGGGGCAGAAAATAGTTCTAGATATTAAGACCTTTAGTATCCAATGCAATCCCGGGTGCTAATGCAGAGAGTGATTTGTGCTATTTTTTAAATCGTATTTCCGCGTTTAAGTTTTGTTTTTTATTCAATTGTAAGGTTAAAGTACAGAACAGGTACAAAACACCCTCCCCACGTAAAGAATGGCTTTTTAAATAACGTTATTATTTCAGCCTGGATCACTCTCTGCATGAGTACCTTTTTTTTTTTTTTTAATGAAAGCTCATGCTTATATCGTCAAGTAAATACCAGACGCTAACGAGAATTTTTTTCTATTTCATTCAATGTTTTCTTTTTATAGATATTAAAAAAAATTCACTCAATAAAGTAGAAATAAAATATAATCAACAACTCGTGTAGAGAATTAAAAAAAAATCGGTCGACTGGGTTTTTCGTTTGACGGCAAAAACTTATAAGTTAATGTGTGCTTTTTTTTTCAGCTACGGAGGCCCAAAAATACTAATTTTGGTTAACAGCACGCAATAAAGAGATATTAATTATGGCGTTTATAAGTCACCGTAAGGTAATCGCGAAAAAAAAAAATCAGATTTGTCTCCCTTTATTTGAACAGTAAAAAAAATGAGTTCGCGTTTTTTTTTTTTTTTTTTTTTTTTTTTTTTTTGAATCCTTGTTTAAAAAAGTATTTTATTTAAAAAGGAATATAAGTATAAATATAGATAAATTCTTAACAATGAACAATGGAAGTACACATTGAATAGAATTTTTGGTAAAAGTGCACTGGAGGACCACCCGAAGATTTACCTTCAGTTGATATATATATATATATTCAACTGTTTACAGGCGTATTCGGGTCTGCTGCGAACAAATACCAGTTTATTTCGCCGCGGAAATGAATTATTTACACAAGTAACACATTCACTAGCCCGTGGTTACTAGTATAGTTAGTTATGTCTGGCCGCATTTTTTTAAATTTTTTTTTTTTTTTTTTAAATTTAATGTACGACGGTGAAGTGGGTACGCATGCGCAGAAATTTGCAGTTATTGTAGTATGCAAAATAGACACGCTCAACCTCCCCATGTTAAGAACGGCTGTCGGGATAGACACCCCCAACCTCCCCATGTTAAGAACGGCTGTCGGAATAGACACACCCGACCTCCTCGCCCATGTTAAGAACGGCAAATTAAAAAAAAAGAAAAGAAAAAATCGTTTTCTTTTTGGCTTGTTTAGAAAAGATATATATATATATATATATATATATATATATATATAACCCTTCTTTTCTTTGTTAAAAAAGAAAAAGATGGCGGCCATTGCACAGAAGCTATTATAGAAAGCATTGGATTTTTACTGTGTTACTATTGTACGTTATTCTTGTCAGCCAGAATTTAAACTGTGATATTTGTTTGCAGCAGACCCGAATACACTTGTAAACAATTCAATATAAAAATAACAACTTCTTAAGGGTAAATCTTCGGGTGGCCCCCAGTGCACTTTTACCTTTTAAAATCTTTTTACAGAAAACCGATTAAAAAAAAACAAATTGCATAATTTGGTATTAAACTTAATTTTTTTAAATTTGGTCTTTGCTCCTTTAATTGAAACAAAAGTTACGGCTTGAATTACATTTTTCAAGTAGTTATAAGCTTCGAAAGATAATAACTTGATT
Source organism: Euprymna scolopes (assembly GCF_053919585.1). NCBI lineage: Eukaryota > Metazoa > Mollusca > Cephalopoda > Sepiida > Sepiolidae > Euprymna > Euprymna scolopes. Next base: position 164,382,620 of record NC_136486.1, read on the forward strand.
TATTCAAGTTCATATACGGCATTTTTAATGGCCGATTCTGATACACCTATCGCAGCACACCAATAATCATTCTGCAATACACGGATGTCCAGTGGCACGATGTTTGGGAAACCGCTGTGGTAGAGAGACGAATAAAAACGTCCAAATGGACGGATATTTAAAGTCACTTACATAGTGTCAACGTTAGCGATGCGTCACTCTGAGAATCTACAAACCCAAATTCGTTCTTTTTCTTTGACCATTGTCTAAGATACAGTGAAGCTAATCAGAAATATACCTCCTGCCATTTGTTTGCAAAGAACGTGTTAGGAAAAGACCGACCATTTTAAAAGTTGCGCTAATAAGAAATAATTTTTTTTCGTTACGTAAGGACGCGAGAACAAAGTTCCGCGACAGTACGCTCTCTAGCATTAAAATAAATGTCTTCACTGGAGATAACTGTGGACCAATATAGGTACGTATAGGCATGCAAAAGTAATTAATTGTTACTTCACACAGAAAAAAAAAAAGATTTTCCGCAAAATTAGTATTAATCTTTACATAAAATTCTGAAAGCACAATTCTAATTTTGTAATTTAATACTTAAATTTCAAAATAGCAAATATATATATATATATATTAAACTCCCGAAATTCTAGTGAGAACTTAAAAAAAAATTATGAGTAATTTGGCAGATTAACCAACAAACAACCATAAGAAAAAATAATAAATACAAAAAAATAAATGTTACCGTATCGAATAAAAGTTAATTTTATACCTACCTGGCTCATTTGTTTGCTTTCAGTTGGTTTTAACTGCTCTTTACTTAATCTAACAAATGCAGTTTTTTCGAGCGGATTTGAAAGAAAAAAAATGACATTTTCTCCTTTGGAAAACAAGCCTCGTTTTGAATTCAAGGTTCACAGGTGTTTTTAATTTTTTTGGATTTTTTTTTTTTTTTACGAGAGTACCCAGTGTAGTGTAAACACCTCAACCTCCCCATGTTAAGAACGGCTTTCGAGGGAGTATTTATTCCAAAAGCCATTGTTAACATGGATAGGTGGGGGTGTTTATAGTACGCTGGGTACTCTCGTAAAAAATACAAAAACAAAAAACATTCAAAACGAGGCTTGCTTTCCAAAAAAGATGCTGACATTTTTTTTTTTTAATCCGCTCGGAAAAACTGAATTTTTTAGATTAAATAAAAAGCAATAAAAACTACTTGAAAACCAAAACAAATGAGTAGGTATGTATAAAATTGGCTACGAAACATTTCATATATATATATATATATATATATATATATATATATATATATATATATATATATATATATATATATATATATATATATAGTCGTTTGCTGCTTAATCTGTTAACTGGCCAAATTAAGTACTTATTCAGAAGAAATATTCCGGAATTTAACAGAAATTCCCAAGATATGACAACAAATTCCGGATCTGACTGGGATATGAACATGATAAATTGGAATATCGTATCTTTTTCTTCTACGAGATGGAACGATAAAAGTGTCGCTCTAAAGAAAGCAATACTCCAGTTTTATTTAAAACTTTTATTGAAAAAATCAATTGAGGTAACTTGATTATATAGTAGAGCTGATATCTATTTAATGTAACCGCCTTCAGCCTCAATCACTGCCTCGATACGGGTTCGGAACTGGGAGCATACCTTTTCTACAATCGCCGGTCGGAGCTCGACGAATACTCGGTGGATGGCGGCGATGAAGCTGGCTTTTGGTGTTGTGAAGGTCTTTTTGGTGATGTTCTCGATGTCTGACCAAACGTTCAGGTCGGAGGAGGAGTGGAGCCAGTAAGAGAAGGCTACAAATTCGTAGCACTCCTTCTGAAGTCAAGTCTGGGTCTCTTTGCACTTGTGGGGCGGCGCTGAGTCCTGTTGTCACACTCAGGGTCTGCCAGCGGCCATTTGATTGCACCAGGGATCATCACACTCTTCAGCACATCCAGGTACACTTTAGTGCTGACTTTCAAGTCGACTTCAAAGATGTGAGGTGGCATGATGTGGCCCTTACTTGAAGATACACCAAAGACCATAATCGTGGCCGGAAACATTTCTTTACCCTGGGCAATCCAGCGATGCATTTTGCGGGTGCTGGCAAATGTTCTGTTGTCATAACTTGGATCGGTAGAGAACTTGAGTTATACAGCGACGCATCTCCGGTCTCGCTTGTTGAACATTGAGTCACTTTCAGACATGATAGAATGCTCCTATCGCTCTTGGGATTTGTACACAGCCGGCTAATTAGTAAATGGTCTGCAACAGAAAAAGAAAACCATTTTTCATCAAACAGAAATGGAATCATGTCTTTTCTAAGGTGACTATTTTATCGTCCCAGACTGTATTTAGGAAACATCAATTCTGACTTTTCCTTTGCTTTCTTATTTTCATCTTTTTTAAACTTAATCTTTTCCTTTTTCATTTTCTTCTAATATTTTATAAACGTGCTTTATTTCAATGCATCTACCTCTGTTTTCCACCACAAGAAAGGCAGTAAAACCCTACCATTAACTCTAACCCCAAGTACCGGTGGTAGCAGGCCTAAAAAGGCAGAAAGAATAAATTAAAATGTTCTTAGACACTATCTTAAACATTATCATTAAATGTTCTTAGACACTATCTTAAACATCATCATAAAATGTTCTTAGACACTATCTTAAACATCATCATAAAATGTTCTTAGACACTGTCTTAAAAATTTTCATAAAATGTTCTTAGACACTATCTTAAACATTATCATAAAATGTTCTTAGACACTATCTTAAACATCATCATAAAATGTTCTTAGACACTATCTTAAACATCATCATAAAATGTTCTTAGACACTATCTTAAACATCATCATAAAATGTTCTTAGACACTATCTTAAACATTATCATAAAATGTTCTTAGACACTATCTTAAACATTATCATAAAATGTTCTTAGACATTATCTTAAACATTATCATAAAATGTTCTTAGACACTATCTTAAACATTATCATAAAATGTTCTTAGACACTATCTTAAACATCATCATAAAATGTTCTTAGACACTATCTTAAACATTATCATAAAATGTTCTTAGACACTATCTTAAACATCATCATAAAATGTTCTTAGACACTATCTTAAACATTATCATAAAATGTTCTTAGACACTATCTTAAACATTATCATAAAATGTTCTTAGACACTATCTTAAACATTATCATAAAATGTTCTTAGACACTATCTTAAACATTATCATAAAATGTTCTTAGACACTATCTTAAACATCATCATAAAATGTTCTTAGACACTATCTTAAACATCATCATAAAATGTTCTTAGACACTATCTTAAACATTATCATAAAATGTTCTTAGACACTATCTTAAACATTATCATAAAATGTTCTAAGACATTATCTTAAACATTATCATAAAATGTTCTTAGACACTATCTTAAACATTATCATAAAATGTTCTTAGACACTATCTTAAACATTATCATAAAATGTTCTTAGACACTATCTTAAACATTATCATAAAATGTTCTTAGACACTGTCTTAAACATTATCATAAAATGTTCTTAGACACTGTCTTAAACATCATCATAAAATGTTCTTAGACACTATCTTAAACATTATCATAAAATGTTCTTAGACACTATCTTAAACATTATAATAAAATGTTCTTAGACACTATCTTAAACATTATCATAAAATGTTCTTAGACACTGTCTTAAACATTATCATAAAATGTTTCTTAGGCACTATCTTAAACATCATCATAAAATGTTCTTAGACACTGTCTTAAACATCATCATAAAATGTTCTTAGACACTATCTTAAACATTATCATAAAATGTTCTTAGACATTATCTTAAACATTATCATAAAATGTTCTTAGACACTATCTTAAACATTATCATAAAATGTTCTTAGACACTATCTTAAACATTATCATAAAATGTTCTTAGACACTATCTTAAACATTATCATAAAATGTTCTTAGACACTGTCTTAAACATTATCATAAAATGTTTCTTAGGCACTATCTTAAACATCATCATAAAATGTTCTTAGACACTATCTTAAACATTATCATAAAATGTCCTTAGACACTGTCTTAAACATTATCATAAAATGTTCTTAGACACTGTCTTAAACATTATCATAAAATGTTCTTAGACACTGTCTTAAACATTATCATAAAATGTTTCTTAGGCACTATCTTAAACATTATCATAAAATGTTTCTTAGACACTATCTTAAACATTATCATAAAATGTTCTTAGACACTATCTTAAACATTATCATAAAATGTTTCTTAGGCACTATCTTAAACATTATCATAAAATGTTCTTAGACACTGTTTTAAACATTATCATAAAATGTTTCTTAGGCACTATCTTAAACATTATCATATGAGGAGTCATTTCGTGTAAAAAAAAATTTTTTTTTTATATATTACCCGTCTAAACTCGAGAAATGCATAATTAAATGTGTAAACTTTGCATGAATAATATCCAAGATGGCTGTGACACGTAATTGCATAGAGCAAGTAGCAGCCTTAACCTAGCGATCAACAACCAAGATCGAGCGAAACAGAACGAACCGAGGTAAAACTAACAAGTCAGGAAATGACAATGAAACAACTGTTATTGTAAATACTTTTATAAGTAAAAAGAAATTAAAGGAAAATTATTGAAATAACTTATTTTTGCAGGATAGATTCAAGAAAAAAAAACATGAAAATTAAACCATTTTTATTAATTTTTGTAGAATTTAGAATGACATTATTTAAACAATCTTAATTTTTAATTTAATTTTTTTTAATTTAAAATGAAAATGTGCGGTTGGGGGGTCATGCATTTATTTCTACATAAGTAGCTACTGTGATCAGAGACGCAACAAAGATTGCATGCTAGTTGTATGATAGTAATTTTAGTAAGGTTGCCTAATAAATTACTCGGGCCGAATCACCACGAAAAAAAATATATAGTTCGTCTCAAAATTTATTTAAGAAGTGAAATTACCAAACCGGAACTAAAAAAAAAAAAATGAAACGAAATAAATACGAAAAAATGTAAAATATTGAATTCATAACGAAGTAAAATGACTTTTTTGGTAAATAATTGCAAACTTATTTTTAATTATTTTATTATTTCCAAATAATTTTATTATTTCCAATTATTTTTATTCAATTATTAATTCCTTTTTTTCTTTCAAAAATAAATCACCGCCATTTGGAGATACAGAGTTGAACCAAACAAATTTAGTGAACTAAAAATAATAAAATAATTTCACTTCTGGTTCGGTGTTTTCGCTTCTTAAATCAACTTTGAGACGAACTATTTCCTTCGTGATGATTCGATCCGAGTAATCTATTACTCAACCTTAGCCTAAGCCAATCTAGAAGACAGATGAAAACACTAACAGGCAACCAATCCTAGCTCTACAATGAAAAAATTTACCTTAAACCAATGTAAAATAAAATGTATTAACTCTAATATTGAAGTATGCTGCAGCGCTGGAGACCATCAGGACCAATGCATTTGGTACTTCTGTTGATCCGTCACCGAACAGTCAATTAGTACTGATATTAATGCGAGTCCATAATTCCTGCCTCTTCATCAAGTTAAAATCTTTGCGTACCGTAATGGGAAGAGAATATCTTACACCAAAAACATCATGTAAATTGATCAGGTATTTTTATTTTTATAAATAAAATCCTTTCTAAGCGATTAATGGGAATTCGTAGGCATCACGATTGCAGAGTTCATTTTAAATGTTATTTCTGAAGAGTGTTTTATAGAAGTTCGCCAGTCATGAATTTAAGCTTCTCTTATAAAAAATGGCTTTCTAAAATCTCGCAAGTTTGAGTTATTTGGAATTATCCACCGTGATCTTCAAACTATTTGCAAGATGACATCGAGAGATCGTCGATCATCGTTTAGTCCTAAAATTCGATTTTCTTTTCTTTTTTTTTTTTTAAATAAAACAGCCTGATCAATATACGTGATTGTTGGTGTACGATATTCTCTATCCGTCACGGTAAGTATAACAAACTTTTTTTTTTCTATGACGGGCGGGGAGGGGGGGCGTAATTATAGACTTTCTACCCTGACATTAAATGAAACATTTTTTTTATTTTTTTATCTGACTAAAGATTAGGGTCGCTTACTGTCTTAATGTTAAGAAACATGTTTGATAATTTTCTTAATGTTAAGAAACATGTTTGATAATTTTCTTAATGTTAAGAAACATGTTTGATAATTTTCTTAATGTTAAGAAACATGTTTGATAATTTTCTCCAATTCATTAGGTGAATCAACGCTATTTGATTTTTTTTTTTTACAATTTCTTTTTTTTTTTCACTGCATTTATTTTTTGAAAAGGAACTAAAAAATGTTCAACCCTTTTGTTTGGCAAAATACGATTAGTTCTTCGTGATACTGGGCAGTTACTGTCAGCACGGTTAAATTCCTATTGGTTTTGCAGTTGTAGTTCTTAGTGTCGTCTGCCCTTTTACATTTTTCGCGACTTTCAAATCGTAAACTGCTTCGACCATTTTTGGGTTTGTTCCGTACAACACAATCAAACATTTGGGCTGATATAGTCTCCGATTGAAGTAGTACCTTCAATTGATAAAATATATTTTATAAAAGTTTGGGTACTAGTGCAGAGAGTGATCCGGACGTAAATAATATTATTTAAAAAGCCATTCTTAACATGGGAAGGGGAGGGTGTTTTGTATCTATTGTATACTTCAAACCTTATAATTGAATAAAAAAAAACATAAAACTTTAATTAAACTTGGAAATACGATTTAAAAAATAGCGCGGATCACTCTCTGCACTAGCACCAAATTTTGTTTGTTTCTTGAATTCACAGTAAACGTTAAAGGCCGCGGTCAGAGTAGAACGTGAGCAAATTTCTTATAGGCATTTAAAATGGTTTTATATTGTTGTTTCTTGTTATATATGACTAAATGTTGAAACATTTCTATTTAAAATCCAGTTAGTATTATACATATAAAATTAAGAAAAGAACGCTTGAAATGTTTCAAAATTATATGAGTAAGCTAAACAAAAACATCTTCAATGTTTACTTAATTCGGACTATTATACTTAAACGTTGTCCGGTATAGTCTCTTCGTCAAAAGAATATTTTATGCAATGAAATGGATAGAGGCATGACCTATTGGAAGAAGTGTGGTTTTTACCGCCATTAATTCTACTACTACTAATAATAATAATAATAAATAATCATCATCCTATGCGCTGTTCTGTGATCAAGCGTTCCAGGAAATTAGGTTGCAAAGGTAGAATTCCCAAAGCATCAAACCGGACAGTTTTCATTTTATTTCAGTTATTGTTTAGCAACTATCAGGTTGTTGCATAAGTTCCTGCTGTTCCATAAAAAAATTTTGTTCTAAAACATGTTTTGATATTTGGCAAAGTGTTCTATATCATTAGAAAGCACGTATGCTGTTCTACAAGATAATGGCTATCGGTTTTTGCTCATATAATTTTTTTTTCTCGTTTTTCAGAATCGTCAAATGGATTGTCAAGTAGATAAAACAAAATCACATTTTCGACACCTTTTCACTTTAAGCGAGGTCAAAAAGCGAGTGAAGTGACCAAGGATATTTGTGCCGTATATGAAGAAAACGCTATAGCTGAGCGAACTGATTCAAACACTGTAATTTTGACCTCAGTGACGCTCCTCGTTCCCAAAGGCCAATCAAGATTTGGAAGACCAACTCGGGGTTCTTTTGAAAGAAGATAACCATCAGACATGTAGAGAATTGGGTGAAAAGATCAAGTGTGATTTTGCGGCAGTTTCACGCCACCTAAAGTCGATGGGAGTTACACAAAAACTTGTAGCCTGGGTTTCACACGAACTTACGTTTGCTGTTAAAATTCTTTGATTTTCTTGGTAATTTAACAGAGAAGCTAACAAACAACTATACGATATATATAAAATAAATTAAATTTTTGGTATTTTTTTTTTTTTTATACGAGAGTAAAACATCCCATCCTCCCCATGTTAAAAACGGCTTTCGATGTTGCGGTTGTTTGTTCCGAAAGTCGTTCTTAACATGAGAAGGTTGGTGTTTATTTCTAAAGCAGTTCTTAACATAGGGAGGTTGGGGTGCTTATACTCCGCTGGATACTCTCGCAAAAAAATAAATAAATAAAAAATACCAAAAAAATTTAAAACACCTGTAATGTAAGCATGAAATGTCTCGATACATAGGTCGGAATACCAGGATTTATTTAGGTGCCAGAAAGTTGGACATTATCCAACTGAGGAAAATGAAGAGTTGAAAGTTGTTTGGCCTGTCGAATGTCGGCCAGCTATTATCTTCAGGCGAAAATCGTCAATGCTGGAGCGTACAGTGAACAGGAATGAGACAAAGAGGATATCTTTCTTCAATGTTTTCAAGGTTCTATCTGCTAACTGACCATAATTTCCAAAATGTCTGAAGAAGTTTCTCCGGGGACAGATGATTGATCATCCGTTCTCTCTATAATAGACCATCGTTTTACCGTAACCAAGTTTGTGTCACGCCCAAACCGAGGATTTAAGGTTTATAAGTGCATCTTCTGTAGTTTATGACTTTTAACCCTACGCACACACAATTACTGTTTTTCTTTATCTCATTTATAAAGCTCACTATGTCTGTCTGTTTGTCTCCATTCTTTTTCAAATTGCATCTCTATCTAGACGTAAGGTTGCAGAGCGACGCGGGGCAGGTCAAATGATTGCATTTTTGTGGACTGGATTTTTTTTAAATGTTTTTAGCCGGTAAAAATGGCTGGTAAGGGGGCAAAATTGAAAAAATGGAACTGGGTAATGTAAGTTTAAAATGCTCTTGTACGCATGCGCAAATATACGCTTATGAGTTAAAATTGGTTTATTTGTAAATATTTCTTATCCGTATGTAACGGTAACAACTAAGACTGGAGCGCTAAATGTTTTTGTTTTGCTTCTACTGATGGTATCCAAGTCATATTTTTTTTTTTTTTTTTTTTTTTTTACTTTGGAAATTACGACTATATATTGTGTAAAATATAATAATCGATAGAGAATTGGCTCTCTAATAATAAATACGAAATCTGTATAAATTAAAATATCAAATTTAAGCGTATTTATGCCCGGTACACGCCGAGAGCGCTCTGCTAGTAGTATATAAATATTTCAATCAAATAAATTGATAATTCCGTAGTTTCTATTTACAACGGATGTTAAGATTTTAAAAAAAAAGGTATTTTATTTATTTTTGTTTAATTACCAGAACATTTTTTTCCGTTAATAATCTTTTTTATTTAACGGCCTCCTTCTTGTGGAACTGAGAAAAGATTGTTTGGAAGACTGTTGCAACAGTATTGAAAAAGAGATTCAAACCCAGTAACTTCCGGCTTGATTTATTTTTTAATCTTCTCTAACTCGTGTATTCATGCTTTGGTTGAGGGAACGTATCTTTACCGGGTCGTACTAAAAATGTACGTCTACTTTATGTCCGTCTAATTGCTGCTGCTCCTGATGATTATGAAGCAACTTCTTTAAAGCCACTTCCGGTTTTTGCCAGTGGAAATTATCGTGTGCTATTTAAAACATATATATATATTATCTTTGTTAAAGAAAATAATATAATGTTCGGACAAGTGATCTTTTCCTAAGAATTTTTAAAATACAATAATAGATCTGCATAAAATAAAATTAGAATTATATTTAGTAATTTACACTAGATTTTGGGATTCAAAAACAAGAAAAGAATCGAGTTTTCGACCATGCGCATGCTGTTTGTTTTGTTTTTGCGTTAAACATTTTTGTAAAAAAAATCTTTTTTTTTATTTTTTTATTTTCAGAATTAGGGAAATATTTAAAATAATAATAATAATAATAATAATAATAAAATACGAGTCAAAAGTACACTCTGGCCTACAAAAATGCCCGGACGGTCCCATCGACATTTCCAAGTACGGGCGCCTCGGGCGACTAGCAACAGCAGAGCACAGCAGCACTAGCAGTTATCTAATGCCTTTCGAAGTATTCTAAAACATAGGAAAAGAAAAAAAAAAGCGTAACAGAAGATTAGGTGACTACTGACTCGGTGTGAGCAAATAAAACGCTATTGTTCCAGTTGTTTTTTTTTTTGTTTTTCTTTTTCACTGTTTTGTGTTCGTTTTTAGTATTATATTATAACACTTATAAAAATATATCACTTTATGAAATATTTATTTATATTTGGCAAGGTTTACTTGAAATGTCCACAAGATAGCGGCTGTGAACGAATGTAAAAAATGAAAATGGAACGGAACGCACATTTAAGTGAAACGAGATTATCGCGTCAATAATAATAATAATAATAATAATAATAAGCGTGTATTAATTTTTAACTAATCAATACTTGTTATGAATATGTTAAAAAAAAAAACACAGTAGTGCTAGTGCTTACTTTTGTTTGTTTGTTTGTTTTTTTTGTTTTGTTTTTTTGTTTTTTTTTTGGTAAATAAAATTTGTTTTCTTAGGGGTTTTGGGGTCGCTGACAACGAGCCTGATATTCAACCCCGTGTAAATTGACCGTTTGCATGGTATTAACCCCTGAACGCTTGGACTACGCACGAGCGCGCGGTAGCATACACAAATTTACATTGGTCGTCGCTCGTCGACAAGTACTTTTCCTAATATTAATGCGTGCGTGTTGTTTACACTGGTCGCCATGTGTGCGCACGCAAAAACAACACATGGCGACCAGTGAAAACAACACGCACTGGATTAACGCATTAATATCAGGAAAAGTACTTGTCATCACTTTAAAGACAGGTGTGGAGGTTGACCTAATGTCAAGTCGTTTATGCGCTCGCGCGTTGTCCTAGGGTTTAGGTGTTAATACCATGCAAACAGTACATTTGCGACGGTCTTGAATATCAGATTCGTTCTCAGCGACCCCAAAACCTCCTTAAAAACAGTTGTTTTTAGTTGGGGCTATTATGGTATTAAATCATATATTTACCTTTTCTTTTGGTTGTTGTTTATTTTTTTCCACTAGTCTAAGTTTCATGTAACAATTTAATAAAGAAAACATACAGAAAAAATGAAATAACAGAGAAATATTTGTTTTTTTTCTTTTTCATTTATTTTTTTTTAATTCAACTAGGCTGTACTTTCGCATGACGATTTAATAAACAAAAAAATACAATAAAAATTAGATTTCATGTTCAATCTCTGCATAATTACCGAAAGAAAACAATGAAATAAAAAAAGTAAAAACTTCTCTTATAGTCTTCTCAATTATTAAATCATTTCTCTCTGATAGGTTCATAAGAGTAGTAGTTGATGGGCAAAAATCAGAAGCCCACAGTATTAATGCTGGAGTCCCTCAGGGGCCCATCTTTGGCCCAACTCTTTTCCTGATCTACATTAATGATCTTACAAATCACATCATAGACATTTATGCTGATGACACTACCAGCACATCTAATACAGTAAACGACCAAGTTCTCTCCGATTCTCTCCGATTCTCTCTCCTCTGATCTTGATCACCTTGTACAATGGGAAAAGGAGTGGCTGCTTACTTTAAATGCATCTAAAAGCAAGCTTCTATCTTTGCATCATCAACGTTCTGACCCCCATCTGGTATCAATTAAAATGAATGGCTCTCGTCTTGGGGAGGCCTCAAGTTTTGACAAACTTCTGGGCTTTCCTGATCTTAAATGGAACTCGTACATCAAATCTGTTGCCAAGGTTGCTGAAAAAATGGTGGGATCCTTCTATCGATCCAGTAGATATCTCACTGCTGATGCAATTCTCTATCTATATAAGAGCTAGATACGTCCAAGGATGGAGTACTGTTGCCACAGGAGCTGCTAGAAAGGACTTGTCCTGCCTTGATAGAGTTCAAAATAGACTTCGTGGCCTCGTGGGAGATGTCCTTTTCTCTTCACTGTAACCTCTATCACACAGAAGAGATGTTGCAAGTTTGTCTGCTGTATCGTTATTTTCATGGAAAGTGTTCGCCTGAGCTTCAATCTATGGTCCCCCTCGCCAAACTTTCATAAGAAACACTCGTCTAGCTGAAAACACTATCAATAATTCCCCCACTCTTTATTTGTGCCTAAACCTAAACGTAGATTCCATGAACAAAGCTTCTTTCTTAGAATCGCACACCTGTGGAATCGTCTTCCGTTTTCCTGCTTTCCAGTTGACTACAATATGGTTGTCTTCAAGTCCAACGTAAACAAGTTCTTGGTGAGCCATTCCACTTGTTAACAAATTTACCGAATTTCCATAACTGACGATTACTATATTGTCCAATTAATTGCTGTACACTCTTAACCCTTATTCCCGGAGTGGTCTCTGGGCCTTGATAAGTAGTTATGCCTATGTAAAAAAAAAAAAAAAAAAAAAAACCTTTTGTTTTCGTTTTTTTTTTTTTTTTTTTTCCAAATAGAATTTTATCAGCAGTGGACCAGTGGAGTCTTTTTTTTTTTTTTTTAATGCTGTAAATCTGCATAAAATAAAAAATAGAATCAGTTTTTGTTTTTTTTTTAAATTCTTATGCCTAAAACAATAAGCAATTGTTGCCGCGCCAGCATTCACCTGTAGGGACGCCCTAGGCGACTAACAGCTAGATAATCCCTTTTAATGTTTTTCTGAAACTTTTATCACAATATTATAATGTTGGATAATCGAAACTGTCCTTTAAAATTGAAGAAAACTATTTGTTTATTTTTACGCTAGTTTAATTTTTAATAGTAGATCCCCCACCTCCAAAAAAAAAAAACAACAACAAACAAGCAGTGTTCATCAAGTTGCTTTATTCTACAAAATTCTCGGGCAGAAATATTGCGTTCAAATCTATACGTACATAGCAAGCAATCTATACGGACATAGCAAGCAATCTATACGTACATAGCTAGCAATCTATGTACGTATAGATTGCTAGCTATGTACGTAAAGATTGCTTGCTATGTCCGTATAGATTGCTTGCTATGTACGTATAGATTTGAACGCAATATTTCTGCCCGAGAATTTTGTAGAATGAAGCAACTTGATGAACACTGCCTGTTTTTTTTTTTTTTTTTTTTTTTTTTTGAGGTGGGGGATCTACTATTAAAAATTAAACTAGCGTAAAAATAAACAAATAGTTTTCAAATTTAAGGGACAGTTTCGATTATCTAACATTATAATATTGTGATTAAAGTTTTAGAAAAAATAATAAAAGGGATTATCTATTAGTCGCCTACAGGTGAAAATGCCGACTCGAAAGCGATTGCTTATTGTTTTGGGCATAAGAATTACAAAAAAAAAAGAAAAGAAAAACTGATTCTAGTTTTATTTCATGCAGATTTCCAGTATTTAAAAACAAAATTGTTACAAAAAAAAAATAAATAAAATAAAAAAAACTCGATTAGTTCTATTTCGAAAAAAAAAAAAAAGAAATTTTTACTTTTTTTACTTTATTGTTTTCTTTTGGTAATTATGCAGAGATGGAACATGAAATTTCATTTTTACGGTATTTTTTTGTTGATTAAATATTTATGCGAAACTAGTTTAGTTGAATTTTCCAAAGTAAAAGAAAACAAACATTTTTTAGTTATTTCATTTCATTTTTTCGGTATGTTTTCTTTATTAAATTGTTACGTAAAACTTAGACTAGTCGAAAAAATAAACAACAACCAAAAGAAAAGGTAAATATGTAGTTTAATACCATATAGCCCCAACCAAAAACAATTGTTTTTTAAGGAGGTTTTGGGGTCGCTGACAACGAATCTGATATTCAAGCCCGTCGCAAAATTACTGTTTGCATGAATGCATGGTATTAACACCTAAACCCTGGTACAACGCTCGAGCGCATAAACGAATTAACATTAGGTCAACCTCCACACTTTTCTTTAAAGTGATGACAAGTACTTTTCCTGATATTAATGCGTTTATTATCCAGTGTTGCGACTGTTGCGTGTTGTTTTCACTGGTCGCCATGTGTTGTTTTTGCGTGCGCGAAAACAACACATGGCGACCAGTGTAAACAACACGCACGCATTAATATTAGGAAAAGTACTTGTTGACGAGCGACGACCAATGTAAATTTGTGTATGCTACTGCGCGCTCGTGCGTAGTCCAAGCGTTCAGGGGTTAACAGCGACCCCAAAACCCCTAAGAAAACAACAACAAAAAAAAACAGAACAAAAGTAAACACTACTGTGTCTTTTTTTTTTTAACATATTCATAACAAGTACAGATTAGTTAAAAAATAATACACGCTTATTATTATTGACGCGATAATCTCGTTTCGCTTAAATGTGCGTTCCGTTCCATTTTCATTTTTTACATTCGTTATCGTTCACAGTCGCTCGCTATCTTATGGACATCTCAAGTCAACCTTGCCAAATATAAATAAATATTTCATAAAGATGTATTTTTATGAGTATTATAATATAATACTAAAAACGAACACAAAACAGTGAAAAAAAAACAAAAAAAAAAAACTGAAACAATAGCGTTTTATTTGCTCACACCGAGTCGGCGAGTCAGTAGTCACCTAATCTTCCATTACGCTTTTTTTTACTTTTTCTATATGTTTTACATATGACTAAAAACCGTTTTAGAATACTTCGATAACTGATAGTCGCCCGAGGCGCCCGTACTTGGAAATGTCGATGGGACCGTCCGGGCATTTTTGTAGGCCAGAGTGTACTTTTGACTCGTATTTTATTATTATTTTAATATTTCTCTAATTTTGAAAATAAAAAAAGCAAAAAAACAACATTTTTTTACAAAAATGTTTAACGCAAAAACAAAACAAACAGCATGCGAATGGTCGAAAACTCGATTCTTTTTTTGTTTTTGAATCCTCCAAAATCTAGTGTAAATAACTAAATATAATTCTAATTTTATTTTATGCAGATCTGTTATTGTATTTTACAAATTCTTAGGAAAAGATCACTTGTCCGAACATTATTGTATTTTCTTTAACGAAGATAATATATATATGTATATATATATATATATTTTTAAATAGCACACGATAATTTCCACTGGCAAAAACCGGAAGTGGCTTTAAAGAAGTTGCTTCATAATCATCAGGAGCAGCAGCAATTAGACGGACATAAAGTAGACGTACATTTTTAGTAAGACCGTATCTTTACCTGACCGCATGGTTTCGTAAAGTACTTCGTAACTTAGAAATTCGAACGTCAGAATTCCTCAAACTCTTTAAGTCGAAACCAATCAAAATTAAAATATTTAATTACTTCAAACAGTTGAACCAAATACGATAATCCACCTGGCATACATTAAAAACAGAAAACCAAAAGGGGGAACGAACGGTGAAGCAGAGGGATAGGCGACTCGAAGTCGGTAGCAAACGGTGTCATAAAACATCGCGGTACTAGTGCACATTGATCCGTGCTGAAATATTATTTAAAAAGCCATTCTTAACATGGGGAGGTTGTTTTGTATCTATTCTGTACTTTAACCTTACAATTTAATAAAAACATAAAAATTTAAACTTAAAAATAGCACGGATCAATAAGTGCACTAGCACTAAAATCGCATTATACTGAATTCATTTTTTCGTCAAATAAAGAATAAAAAGCCATTCATTGTTTTGAATTTGTCTTTAATATTAAAAATACACTACTTTATGAAATATTTATTGATATTTTTTTTTTAAATATTTTTTGGAAAAATAAAATATTTTTTGTCTGATATTTTCTGCGGTGGACTTCGTGTCGCCTATACTTCTACGTCTTTAAATTGCCATTTCGTAAGGAAATTAACGAAACTCTTATTCGACAATATCGGAATGAACACCGCCAAATCTCAGCTCCAACGTTTTTTCCTCTGTTGTCAAATGTGCAACTGCCTGTCGTTTGCAATTCGTTTTTTTTTTTTAAAGTATTTCTCGAATGCAAATGAATGTCATCTATAAAAAAATATAACTAGAAACACCAATTCTTTCTCTCCGCTAAAAATCGAGTGCTCAACATACTTAGAAAACTGGTAACACTTAATAATCCTCTATATTTTAAACTATGAGAACAATTTTAATACAAAGATTAATTAACGTCGACAAGTAGGAAACAAAAGAAGAAAAAATGTTAACTTTCAGTTTAGCAAGATGAAACTTTTTTTTTTTTTTTAAGAAGGTGGCAACTGGAAAATTGTCATTCCTTGGCAAAAGATCTAAGAGGAGTTGATGTCTACATAAGGTAATAACATTGAGATTTTTAAAACATTTTTAATTTTATTTGTTTTAATTAAAAATTTTTTTTTTTTTTTTTTTTTTTTTTTTTTTGCCACCAGGATTCCATTTCAGCGTGTAGTTTCATAAACAATGTTTGCATTTTCGGTATTAGCGCACTCGCACTTATTGATCCTTGTTGAAATAATAACGTTATTATTTACAAAGCCATTCTTAACGTGGAGAGGGTGTTTTGTACCTATTATGTACTTTAACCTTGCAATTTAATTACAGATACCATAAACCTTTAAACTTAAATATTATTTTTAAAAATAGCGCGGATCAATACGTGCACTAGCACCGCATTTTCTTTTGTCATCGATGTAAAAATCGGACCTTTTTTTTTTTTTAAAAGCAACTTGGTTTTAGATGGTGTGTTTGTGCGTGTAGGTAACTTCGACTTTTTGGTGCTTCTGAAGAATACGGACAGTGCTAAAATAATAATGTTATTATTTATAACAACGTGGCGTTTTTTTTTTTGAGGGGGGGGTCACTATTCTGTGATTTCCCATAATTTGATAAATAAGATATTGTAAAACTTTAAAACTTTAATATTTTACGTGAAAATTCCATTTGAAAAATAGCACAAACCGTATTTTGCATAAGTATTGATTTTTTTTTTAATAACTAAAATCTCTTTGGCATATAACAAAATACAAACGCCCTTTTTAAAAATCATATCGAATGGCGAATACATTGATACTTGTATTTAGTAAGTTCTTAGGCACTTCGTTATAATAGTGACATTTGAAATGTATTTCAAGAAAAACCGATGGCATCTAATCTATTGTAATGTCACAGTAATGAACATATCCAAAAATGACGAAAAATTATTAATTAGAAAATTACGTAGATACTATTGGTTAATTAATTACCATTGATTTTAATTTTCGAGTTACGTTCTTATAACGATGAGTCTCGCCAAGTCTTGCTACATAAGAGAAAAACAGCCACCATATTTTAATAGTCCGCATTCTGGGATATGTATTCGACATCATAAACTCTTAAAACTTTATATCAGAATAACAAATATTTTTAATAATCTTTAGTTTTATTTATGAATGACAACTATGCTGTTTGTATACATATAAGACCTCATTATTATCATACTTCGGTTTTGTTGCTGCGTGAACTTATTCTTTGTGTTTTGAAGAATCTAATAGCCGGAAAGTTCTAACTTGGGAAATGATAAAGTTTTCGAAATAAGAGTAAACTTTGACATAATTTGTTTTAAAATAAATTTGAAAAGTAAAAGTGCGAAATAGTTAACAGTCGAAAAAATCGAAACCGCAAAAAAAGCAAAAAAACTTATACCAAACGCAATAAAATTAATTTCTTTACCGACATGTATACTTTAAAATTGCGGAATTTGATGGTATTGTTAATCTCTGAATTTGTTTTCGTTAATAGCAATGTATATACCACTAGTCCCTCCCTCTTAGATAAAGTCCAAAAAAGAGTTGTCAATCTAATCGGTCCCACTTTATCAACTAAGCTCCAACCCCTGTCTCATCGCCGCAATGTTGCATCACTAGGTGTGTCAGAAATTTCGTGAAAAATAGTGAATAATTCCACCCCGTCTTTCTAAGCTTATAACTCCTCAAAAAATGTAATTCAAGCCCTAATTTTTTTTTTCAATTAAAGGAGCAAGGACCAAGGTTTCATTAAAAAAAAACAAAAAACAAAAAAAAAAAAAACACAAACAACGTGTTTAAAAAAAAAAAGGTTTTAAACTTAGGACTTTACAGGTAAATTTCTAAAAAGCACTACTTTTTTTGTTTTAAATTTGACTATATTATTTATTGACCTTTTCTCTTCAATTTGTGATATAAAACACTTTGGTGAGTAAATTAATTATTTACTTTTTAATAGACATTTCAAAATGGGAGGCGTGAATTATTTGACCCCCTGTCTTTCCAAGCTTATAACTACTCGAAAAATGTAATTCAAGCCCTAATTTTTTTTTCAATTAAAGGAGCAAGGACCAAGGTTTCATAAAAAAAAGAAAAAACAAACAACGTGGTTAAAAAAAAAAAAGGTTTTAAACTTCGAACTTTATAGGTAAATTTCTAAAAAACACTACTTTTTGTTTTAAATTTGAATATATTATTTGACCTTTTCTCTTAAATTTGTGATATATAAAACTTTGGTGAGTAAATGAATTATTTACTTTTTAATAGACACTTGAAAATGGGGGGGGGGCGTGAATTAAAAAAAAAAACGTTTGTCTAAAATATTTTATTCGGTTTATTGGAAAGAGCATAAAATTTCACATTGACCCTGAAAATATCGTAAAAATAGAATAAATATAAACATTGATAGATTTTTAAAGTTTAAAAATTGAAAAATATTGAGTTCGTAAAATTCATTACTGTTTAAAATTTTTTTTATTTCTATTACTTTTAAAACAACTTTAATAGTTTATTTTGGAAGTATAATCCATAAAGAAAATAAACAACCCACTTTAAAAAGAAGTTACGAGTTTTTATATTTTATTCGCAGTTTCGTGTTAGGGGTGTCAAAAATTCCTACAAAAATTCGATACACCTATTGCATCACTACTGTGCCTGTTTTACAAATATTTTAATGGAATGTGTTCTGATGAACTCGTTTCACTTGTACCCCCTCGATGTACATATCCCTGATATCTCACCTCTTCACTGTTGTTGTCTCTAAATGCCAGAAAGCTTTCTATTCTAATAGAAATAGTTCCCTCAAACAGCTAAACTTTGGAATTCCCTTCCTGCTGCCTGCTTCCCTGGCTGTATTGGTATGCAGAAGTTTAAATGTGACAGACAAATATCTTGTTAATCTTTCCTAGACATGGCCCCAAATATTAGCCCCTTACGTCCAAGTAACGATATGCTTTGTAAGGGGTGAACATGAGTAAAATATATATACAAATATATACAGTGCAACGAAACCGGATGTAGAATGGCTAATGTAATGCACATGCGCAACAATTGACATAATGATAATTAGAAAAATATCGAAAAACCTTAAAAAAAAATAAATAAATAAACATAACCTTCGTTAACCTAAAAAGTAACCCAAAGTCTGGGTTGGCGGTAATATTTAAAGTTTTAATGCAGGTCCATAACCCCCCTCACATGAAAAAATAAAATAATATTTAGGGTGTACGTAATCGTTACAAAAAAAATATCCTACACTAAAAAAAAAAAAAAAAAAAAATCGCGTAAACGTAGCTTTATTTAATTAAAAAAATATAGAAATTCAAATTTAATGGCTAAAGGACGATCCATGATTTCACATATATTTTGCAAATAGTTTGAAAGACAAGAGAAATAATTTCAAATAATTCATTTTGCGAGATTTTTGGAAAGCCATTCTTAACTTTGTGAGAATGACATGAAAACCTCAAATTTATCATTTGTTAACTCACCCTTAAAACACTCTTCAGAAATAGTTTACAATCAACTTTGTATATCATCGTAATGCCTACGAATCTCTATTAATCGCTTAAAATGATTTTCCTAATAAAATAAAAATGCCTGCTCAATTTATGTGGTTTTTGGTGTACAATAATTTCTTTTCGTTATGGATACGTACATCATAATTTTTTTTTTTCTTGGAGTGGAGGGAGGGGTGTATGAATTAGCACCAAGGAAATACTATCTGCCTTAGAAACGTTTGCATGTAACAACAAGATTTACGTTAGGGTTAGAGTTAAAAAAAAAAAAAAAAAAAAAAAAAAATTAAAAAAGGGGTACTTCTTTAGTAAGTGTTTGCTAAAACTGATTACTTCTTTAATTTCATCTTATTTTCTTTTTGTTCTTTCATCTAAAAGAAAAACTGGTACTAGTGCAGCGAGTGATCCGGAGATAAATAATAAAGTTATTATTTAAAAAGCCATTCTTAACATGGGCAGAGGAAGGTGTTTTGTACCTATTCTATACTTCAACCTTACAATTGAATAAAAAAACATAAAACTTTAAACTTGGAAATACGATTTTAAAAATAGCGCGGATCACTCTCTGCACTAGCACCGAAAAACTAATTCATCTCCCCTTGAAATAGATGAAAATGGCGACTTCTCGACTAACTAAATTATCTATATTTGAATTGTATCAAAAAATGATGCCCGAGTTCTCTGCATTTAGGGGACAAAGTGGAATCGAATATATTCAGTGACATGTTTATTCTGGAGTGACTTTCATATCTTGATAGGCGATAACATTAATAAAAATAGATATGTTCGCCTTGCACGTGGCACTCTTTCGAAAATAGATAAATAATAAAAAAAAAATGAGAACGTTACTTGTTTCAGGGTTGTACTATTGTAATGTAAAGAACGCGCAGAAAGGGTTGTAATCAACCGAATTCCTTCTAGTACACTGACAAAAAAAAAAGCTTAAACAGATATAAAAATAAGGTTATGTAAATGTTTTTAAAAAGACATGTAATCACGTGAGTAGGATTTTTTCCTTCTTTTGACATAACAAGTAACGTTAAAATTTTCAATAGTTTATATCGTAAATTTCTTTCGTTTAAAACTGGCAAAAATTTTGTAAAATGTACAATTTTCTTTTAGATTTAATAAGTAAATAATCTACACATTAATATCGTAGTACCTTTACATTAAAGGCACTACGTGACACCCGTACGTACGTACGTGCGTGTTTCCAGATAATAAATTATTCGACCAGGATATCCTATTTATAAAAAGGAGGGTTAGTGATAACTAGGGCTGTGACAACAGCATATTCTTTTCACTGTTACGACTCTCGAGTATATATTCGACACAGTTAATCAACCGAAAACCACATTACTCTCTATAAAACATAAGACATCAACGAATACACACTCAAGTCAAAACAATGAAAAGAATATGCTGTTGTAATAACCCTAGCGATAACATACTATAAACATAAATTAGTATATAGATACGCTAATTTAATGTTCGTAGTGTGTTATCACTTTCTGTCCTGCTTTTTAATAAATAGGATCTCCCGATCACCAAAGACGCAGTGTAAAAAAAAAAAAAAAAAAAAATGACGTGAAACTAAAATATACCTTCTTGGTATTCTGGCAAGAGTCCAAGGGTAATATAGGGGAAGTCGGGGTAAGTTGAGCATAGGGGTAAGTTGAGCCACCCCCTTTTAACCACAATTGACTAAGCCAATCCAAGTTTGTATGCAATCTATAAACAACTGATCACGTAGCTTTAACCTCCACCATTTTGTTTTGTTGAACCAATATCGGAGGTTGATGCAGTAAAAGAAAATCAGATTTCGTGCCAAAAAAGTAAAATAAAGCGTTTCAGGGGTGAATGCATGTTTCTTGTGTGTAGTAATAGTTTGATTAGATATAATATGTGGTAGTTGTTTGTTCAATTACTTGCCTTCATACCTGTAAAAGATCTTTACATTCACCACACATGAGATGCATGCATTTGAACAGACAATTCAATGAGGTCAGACTGGGGTAAGTTGAGCCAATGCTAATGGGGTAAGTTGTGCCACTGGCTCAACTTGCCCCATATGTCTTTTTACACGTTTTCAAGAAACAGATGAATGTGCAACCACATCAGTAGGCCTGTTATAGAGTGAATTCAAAATACATGTTGTATAAGTTACATGCTCTACTTGTATAAGAATTAGATCTATGGGTTACCTGGTAAATGTTTAAGATGTGTAAGCCGTGCTTGGATAGGAATTTGCATGCTGTACAGGCGCTTTGTTATTCTAATAATAATAATTATTTTTATTATTACTATTATCATTATTATTTTAAACATTATTATTATTATCATTGTAGAATCAAGAATGCACTTACCTCCCCTCTCCACCATTATGGACTAGCCTACAATTAGTCAGGCATGGTGGGTTATTCCATTTGGAGGCGCCTGATTGGCTAAACATGCCAGGAGAGGCAGGTGCCTCTCTACAAATGCCAGCTGTTCTGGCATTCATTGTTCAATGTTCCAGACTTATGCCAGGAGCTCCACTGAATCAACTAGTTCACTCTAGTAATATTCTACATCATTATCGGATTTATTGTGTTAACTTCATTTTTCTTTTTTGTGTGTTTCACAGAAAAAAGCCCACCAGACATGCGCCACTATGCGCGAAAGACGAATCGTGGACAAACTCCTACATACGTTATGGAACGGGCTGCTGCCACTGTTACTGGAGGTCAGAGTGTGAGGAGTGCTGCAAAGGACTTTAACATTGATCGAATGACACTGAAGTGGTACATGGACAAACAGGACAGTCAACCAGCAGGGACTGTTTAGACACCTGTTTCCTTATGGCAATTGGTTTTTAGTCCTGAAATGGAAAGGGATTTGGCTGACCACGTGAAACAATTGTCAGACATGTTTCATGGTTTGTCATTGAGAAGATGTCGCACACTGGCATATGAGTTTGCTTAAAAAAAAAACTGTCTCAATCTGCCACCAAGTTGGGATCGTGAGAAAAAAGCAGGACATGATTGGTGGTTAGGCTTCAAGAAGCGCCGGAACCTGGCAATTAGAGTGACAGAAGCAACATCTTTTAGGCGTGCCACAGCCTTCAACCGCCCAGTTGCTGATAAATTTTTCAACAACTTGAGTCAGATAATGGACAAGTACAAGTTCTCACCAAGTGACATTTACAACACTGATGAGACTGAGTGCACCACCGTTCCAAACCCTCGAGCTGTTGTCACAGAAAAAGGAAAGAAGCAAGTTGGTTCAATCACCTCCGCAGAACGTGGGGAATTGGTAATTGTGGTGTACACTGTGAGTGCAATTGGATCAGTCGTGCCTCCTCTGTTCATCTTTCCCAGAATCCACTACAGAGATCACTTCATCAGAGGTGGACCAACACAGTGCATAGGGAGGGCAACACGAAGTGGCTGGATGAATGAAGAGGTGTTTGTGGAATATTTAAATCACATCATCAAGCACACCAGATGCTCACCAGGAAAGAAAATCCTCTTAATCCTCGACAACCATGACACACATTTCTTTGAATGTTGTGAACACAGCAAGATCTTATGGCGTTGTCTTACTGACCATTCCACCACACACTTCCCATCGTCTCCAGCCGCTCAACCGGTCAGTGTATGGACCCTTCAAAACAGTGTACAACAGAGCCATGGATGGGTGGCTACGATCCAATCCAGGGAAAACTAACAATATATGAAATCCCAGCTCTAGTGAACCAAGCCCAGATGATTGCCATGACACCATTGAACTTTGCTGCTGGATTCCAAGCCTCGGGCATTCATCCATTTAACCGGGACATCTTTAGTGAAATTAACTTTTCCCCTTCTCTTCCAACTGACCGTGAGCAAAATAGGGCTGCAGAAAGCCTTGAGGCAAATTCTACTGTGGAAGATGCAGGACCATCAGGTGAGGTTCCTGGAGCAGTCTTACCCGTGCACAGTGATGTCCGATCACAAAAACAGCAAGAAGATGATCTTATGCAACCATCCGCATCTGGGTCTTGTGTTTCATCTAGCTCACATGATGTCATGCATCGTCCATAAATTTCACCTTCTGTAAGTCAGCCATTTCCGAAAGCAGCGCCAAGAAAGGCAAGAAGAGGTGGTCACGAAAAGGGCAGCTCAAAGATTTTGACTGACAGCCCTGAACGGCAGAAGCTGATAGCCCTTTCTGAAAATAGAAAGAGGAGCCTATTAACAAAAACAAAGCAGTGTTTGTTCAATGCTGGTGGGAAAAAGTCATGTCCCCCGAGATCTAAAACCTCATGTTCAAGTGACACTGATGATTCAGATTTTGAATTTGATGATGTCTCATCAGATAGTGATAGTGATATTGATCTGGATAGCCCAATAATCGAAGGTGACTTTGTGGTTGTCAAATGTGCTGGCAAATCACGAACTGTGAACTATATTGCCCGGGTTGACACTCTTAACGGGGAGGACTTTGAGTTTGAAGGTGTTTTCCTTCAAAAAGTTGCTGGGAAGGTAGGAACGGACAAGCCTGTGTTTGTTCCAAACCCAAAGGATGAAGCGGGTTTCAATACAGAAGATGTTGTTTACAAGCCGCCACAGCCAAATAGTGTTGGCAGTTCTGTCCGTTGTTCTAGCCAGCTCGTTTTCAGCTGTGACTTGTCACAGTGGCAACTTCATTAACTTACTTTCAGATATATGTTTCAAATTTTGTGCTGGTTCATTCGCTGTAATTAACATTTTTACTTCATTATTATAATTTGTTTTATAACCACAGCAACAATTTGAGGCTTGTTTTTTCTTTATTTGCAACACATTTTTGCGTGGCACAACTTACCCATGTGTGGCACAACTTACCCCAGAGGTTGGATCAACTTGCCCCATGGTCGGGGCAAGTTGAGCCATTTGATATGTATTTTTGTAAAGCACATGGTCGGTTTAGGTGTACTAGCAGAAAACTGCAACTTGTTTCAAAATGTTCCCAAATAAAAGAATTTTATAATAATACACTCATCTTTGCAAAATAATTAGTCGTTTGGGTTCTGAAGAGCCAAAATGGAAAATTGGCTCAACTTACCCCGACTTCCCCTATGTTCTGTCTAAAGATAGTATAATGATATCGTGGATTTTCCGTTCACGCCAGGCATCCGTTAGAAATATGTTGAAGACTCCTATAAGGATGTTGGAGATTAACCGTAATAACCAGATATATTCTGACGCTTCGTTAATGAGATTACTTAGATAAATACTCTTACAGTTTTAACAAAAGGGCTACAATAATATTGCGGGGTCACACTTAGCGTCCACAGAATGCCCAGCAGCTATGTATTTCATGTGAAAGATGCCGTCGTGGAATTTCCACGGGTTCCATTAGTCTACAGTGGTTCTTCTATTTGAAAAACTTACCTGAAAATTCGCAATACTAGTTTTAATGTGAGTGCAACTGTTAGATCCTGATCTTAAATGGAACAGGTACATCAAATCTGTTGCCGAAGCCGCTGGAAAAATGGTGGGATCCTTCTATCGATGCAATTCTCCAATTATATAAGAGCGAAGTTCGTCCAAGGATATAGTACTGTTGCCAGATCTGGGCAGGAGCTGCTAGAATAGACTTATCCTGCCTTGATAGAGTTCAAAATAGACTTCGTAGCCTCATAGGAGATGTCCTTTTCTCTTCCCTGCAACCTCTATCTCACAGAAGAGATGTAGCGAGTTTGTTTTTGCTTTATCGTTATTTTCATGACAAGTTCTCGACTGAGCTTCAATCTATGGTCTACCCTCGCCAAACTTTCACAAGAAACACTCGTCTAGCTGAAAACACTATCAATAATTCCCCCACTCTTTATCTGTGCCTAAACCTAGACGTAGATTCCATGAACGAAGCTTCTTTCTTAGAACTGCACGCCTGTGGAACTGTCTTTCGTTTTCCTGCTTTCCAGCTGACTACAATATGGTTATCTTCAAGTCCAATGTAAACAAGTTCTTGATAAGCCGTTCCCCTTAAGTTAACAAATTTACTGAATTTTTATTAATGACAATTACTATATCGTTCAATTTACTACTGTACAGTCTTCAACTCTTATCCTCGAGTGGTCCCTGGGCCTTGATAAGTGGTGATGCCTATGTAAAAAAAAAAGTAAATAAGATAATTCTTGCGTTTAATTGCACACTTATATCATTTGGAAATAATATAAAAACTTGTTTTTATTTATTTGCGGACTGTTATTCTCAGTTGCCGTCTCATCACGTGTTGGCCAACTTTCCTCTAGCCTGCTTTGGGTAGAATTGAAACCGGTATCTTCAGACAATGCTCACACGGAACCGCGGAGATGCAACGCCTCCATCCACTGCACCATGGGGCCCGACGGTTGATCAAGATTGGATTTTTTCGTCTTACAAATCCAAGATTTTCGTTCTTATCTGGTCTTCATCGTCGGGTTTCTTCTGAATGGTATTTTTGGAATCCTTTGAGTTTTGAAAACTTGTAAAACAAAAACTATAAAGATGAGGATAACAGTCCGCAAACAAATAAATGAATATACAAATTACTTATCTCAAAGGATTCCAGTAATAAAAGATATAACTTGTTTTCAAAACTTTACAATAGGGTTGATATGCCGTAAAACAGCTTAAACTATTTGATTATCTGGAACTTTATAAACCTTAAAATGAAACATCACTTTTAACGAACAGAACATTATCACTCCGCTAGCCTGCAAGCAAAACTTTTTACACTTGGATTTAACACCAAGCATTCATCTTGCAAATAGAATACATAAAGCTATCAATTCTTGAAATAAAAGTATTAAATAACATAAATAATACGACGCATTTGAAACGGAATAACAAAGGGTAGCTTTTATTGATTTCGTGTTTTTTCTCTCACCTGAACAGGTGAGAAGCAACCGACCATATTTTTTAAGTAATCATATTTCGTTACAAATTATTCCCAGATCTCGTTCGAATATTCCCCCGTAATTAACGCTTCGCGAGATTTAATTAATCATTCCGACTTCTTATACACGGCGGTGAATTTATGGCTGTAATTGAATAACGTGGGGGGAAAAAAAATCCTGAAATAGTTTTAGCCATTTCCACAGGAGAAACTATCCAGGGTGACGGAGATAAAGATCTTTTCATGTACATACGTGATAAGCAGATTAAGTTTTTTTTTTTTCATAAAAATTGAAATCTTGTTAAGGACTTTTTGTGGCTCTTTCTCTTTTTACAAATCTATTTCGTGCCTGTATTACGAGAAAAAGTATAAAGATTTCTGACCCCCACCCAAATCTCTATTTTTTTTTTTTTTTTTTTTTTAATTTTCTTATTTTGTTTTAGCTGGATATGGGGCATCCTATCGGATTCCAGGAATTCACTCCCTATCTCAGACATTCTAACCGAGAAGTCTTTTTTAAGATTCCAACCGCCCCTCTGTGCAGTTGTCTGCCCCTGTCTTATACTTGATTCACCGATTACACAAGGATGTCTAAAAAATGTACTCACACTTTAACGTTTATCATGTTTGTCCGGACAATAATGGTCATCAATTTGAACATTTGCGAACATGATTCTTCAGTTACGTTTGTCTTCTGTATTCAAAACTATTTCATTTTTGCATTCGAAACTATTTCATTTCTGCATTCGAAACTATTTCATTTTTGCATTCGAAACTATTTCATTTCTGCATTCGAAACTATTTCATCTCTGCATTCGAAACTATTTCATTTCTGCATTCGAAACTATTTCATTTCTGTATTCGAAACTATTTCATTTTTGCATTCGAAACTATTTCATTTTTGTATTCAAAACTATTTCATTTTTGCATTCGAAACTATTTCATTTTTGCATTCGAAACTATTTCATTTTTGCATTCGAAACTATTTCATTTCTGCATTCGAAACTATTTCATTTCTGCATTCGAAACTATTTCATTTCTGCATTCGAAACTATTTCATTTCTGCATTCGAAACTATTTCATTTCTGCATTCGAAACTATTTCATTTCTGTATTCGAAACTATTTCATTTTTGCATTCGAAACTATTTCATTTCTGTATTCAAAACTATTTCATTTCTGCATTCGAAACTATTTCATTTTTGTATTCAAAACTATTTCATTTCTGTATTCGAAACTATTTCATTTTTGCATTCGAAACTATTTCATTTTTGCATTCGAAACTATTTCATTTTTGCATTCGAAACTATTTCATTTTTGTATTCAAAACTATTTCATTTTTGCATTCGAAACTATTTCATTTCTGCATTCGAAACTATTTCATTTCTGCATTCAAAACTATTTCATTTCTGCATTCGAAACTATTTCATTTCTGCATTCGAAACTATTTCATTTCTGCATTCGAAACTATTTCATTTCTGCATTCGAAACTATTTCATTTTTGCATTCGAAACTATTTCATTTCTGCATTCGAAACTATTTCATTTCTGCATTCGAAACTATTTCATTTCTGCATTCGAAACTATTTCATTTCTGCATTCGAAACTATTTCATTTCTGCATTCGAAACTATTTCATTTCTGTATTCGAAACTATTTCATTTTTGCATTCGAAACTATTTCATTTCTGTATTCAAAACTATTTCATTTTTGCATTCGAAACTATTTCATTTTTGCATTCGAAACTATTTCATTTTTGCATTCGAAACTATTTCATTTTTGCATTCAAAACTATTTCATTTCTGCATTCGAAACTATTTCATTTCTGCATTCGAAACTATTTCATTTTTGCATTCGAAACTATTTCATTTCTGCATTCGAAACTATTTCATTTCTGCATTCGAAACTATTTCATTTCTGCATTCGAAACTATTTCATTTTTGTATTCAAAACTATTTCATTTTTGTATTCAAAACTATTTCATTTTTGTATTCAAAACTATTTCATTTTTGCATTCGAAACTATTTCATTTCTGCATTCGAAACTATTTCATTTCTGCATTCGAAACTATTTCATTTCTGCATTCGAAACTATTTCATTTTTGTATTCAAAACTATTTCATTTTTGTATTCAAAACTATTTCATTTTTGTATTCAAAACTATTTCATTTTTGCATTCGGAACTATTTCATTTCTGCATTCGAAACTATTTCATTTTTGCATTCGAAACTATTTCATTTCTGCATTCGAAACTATTTCATTTCTGCATTCGAAACTATTTCATTTTTGTATTCAAAACTATTTCATTTTTGCATTCGAAACTATTTCATTTCTGCATTCGAAACTATTTCATTTCTGCATTCGAAACTATTTCATTTCTGCATTCGAAACTATTTCATTTCTGCATTCGAAACTATTTCATTTCTGCATTCGAAACTATTTCATTTCTGCATTCGAAACTATTTCATTTCTGCATTCGAAACTATTTCATTTTTGCATTCGAAACTATTTCATTTTTGCATTCGAAACTATTTCATTTTTGCATTCAAAACTATTTCATTTCTGCATTCGAAACTATTTCATTTCTGCATTCGAAACTATTTCATTTTTGCATTCGAAACTATTTCATTTTTGCATTCGAAACTATTTCATTTTTGTATTCGAAACTATTTCATTTTTGTATTCGAAACTATTTCATTTTTGTATTCGAAACTATTTCATTTTTGTATTCGAAACTATTTCATTTCTGTATTCGAAACTATTTCATTTTTGTATTCAAAACTATTTCATTTTTGTATTCAAAACTATTTCATTTCTGCATTCGAAACTATTTCATTTTTGCATTCGAAACTATTTCATTTCTGCATTCGAAACTATTTCATTTCTGCATTCGAAACTATTTCATTTTTGCATTCGAAACTATTTCATTTCTGCATTCGAAACTATTTCATTTCTGCATTCGAAACTATTTCATTTCTGCATTCGAAACTATTTCATTTCTGCATTCGAAACTATTTCATTTCTGCATTCGAAACTATTTCATTTCTGCATTCGAAACTATTTCATTTCTGTATTCGAAACTATTTCATTTCTGTATTCGAAACTATTTCATTTCTGTATTCGAAACTATTTCATTTCTGCATTCGAAACTATTTCATTTTTGCATTCGAAACTATTTCATTTCTGCATTCGAAACTATTTCATTTCTGCATTCGAAACTATTTCATTTCTGCATTCGAAACTATTTCATTTCTGCATTCGAAACTATTTCATTTCTGTATTCGAAACTATTTCATTTTTGCATTCGAAACTATTTCATTTCTGTATTCAAAACTATTTCATTTTTGCATTCGAAACTATTTCATTTTTGCATTCGAAACTATTTCATTTTTGCATTCGAAACTATTTCATTTTTGCATTCAAAACTATTTCATTTCTGCATTCGAAACTATTTCATTTCTGCATTCGAAACTATTTCATTTTTGCATTCGAAACTATTTCATTTCTGCATTCGAAACTATTTCATTTCTGCATTCGAAACTATTTCATTTCTGCATTCGAAACTATTTCATTTTTGTATTCAAAACTATTTCATTTTTGTATTCAAAACTATTTCATTTTTGTATTCAAAACTATTTCATTTTTGCATTCGAAACTATTTCATTTCTGCATTCGAAACTATTTCATTTCTGCATTCGAAACTATTTCATTTCTGCATTCGAAACTATTTCATTTTTGTATTCAAAACTATTTCATTTTTGTATTCAAAACTATTTCATTTTTGTATTCAAAACTATTTCATTTTTGCATTCGGAACTATTTCATTTCTGCATTCGAAACTATTTCATTTTTGCATTCGAAACTATTTCATTTCTGCATTCGAAACTATTTCATTTTTGTATTCGAAACTATTTCATTTTTGCATTCGAAACTATTTCATTTCTGCATTCGAAACTATTTCATTTCTGCATTCGAAACTATTTCATTTCTGCATTCGAAACTATTTCATTTCTGCATTCGAAACTATTTCATTTCTGCATTCGAAACTATTTCATTTCTGCATTCGAAACTATTTCATTTCTGCATTCGAAACTATTTCATTTTTGCATTCGAAACTATTTCATTTTTGCATTCGAAACTATTTCATTTTTGCATTCGAAACTATTTCATTTTTGCATTCGAAACTATTTCATTTTTGCATTCGAAACTATTTCATTTTTGCATTCGAAACTATTTCATTTTTGCATTCGAAACTATTTCATTTTTGTATTCGAAACTATTTCATTTTTGTATTCGAAACTATTTCATTTTTGTATTCGAAACTATTTCATTTTTGTATTCGAAACTATTTCATTTCTGTATTCGAAACTATTTCATTTTTGTATTCAAAACAATTTCATTTCTGCATTCGAAACTATTTCATTTTTGCATTCGAAACTATTTCATTTCTGCATTCGAAACTATTTCATTTCTGTATTCGAAACTATTTCATTTCTGCATTCGAAACTATTTCATTTTTGCATTCGAAACTATTTCATTTCTGCATTCGAAACTATTTCATTTCTGCATTCGAAACTATTTCATTTCTGCATTCGAAACTATTTCATTTCTGCATTCGAAACTATTTCATTTCTGCATTCGAAACTATTTCATTTCTGCATTCGAAACTATTTCATTTCTGCATTCGAAACTATTTCATTTCTGCATTCGAAACTATTTCATTTCTGTATTCGAAACTATTTCATTTCTGCATTCGAAACTATTTCATTTCTGTATTCGAAACTATTTCATTTTTGCATTCGAAACTATTTCATTTCTGCATTCGAAACTATTTCATTTCTGTATTCGAAACTATTTCATTTCTGTATTCGAAACTATTTCATTTTTGTATTCAAAACTATTTCATTTTTGCATTCGAAACTATTTCATTTCTGCATTCGAAACTATTTCATTTCTGCATTCGAAACTATTTCATTTCTGCATTCGAAACTATTTCATTTCTGCATTCGAAACTATTTCATTTCTGCATTCGAAACTATTTCATTTCTGCATTCGAAACTATTTCATTTCTGCATTCGAAACTATTTCATTTCTGTATTCGAAACTATTTCATTTCTGCATTCGAAACTATTTCATTTCTGTATTCGAAACTATTTCATTTTTGCATTCGAAACTATTTCATTTTTGCATTCGAAACTATTTCATTTCTGCATTCGAAACTATTTCATTTCTGTATTCGAAACTATTTCATTTCTGTATTCGAAACTATTTCATTTTTGTATTCAAAACTATTTCATTTTTGCATTCGAAACTATTTCATTTCTGCATTCGAAACTATTTCATTTCTGCATTCGAAACTATTTCATTTCTGCATTCGAAACTATTTCATTTCTGCATTCGAAACTATTTCATTTCTGCATTCGAAACTATTTCATTTCTGCATTCGAAACTATTTCATTTCTGCATTCGAAACTATTTCATTTCTGTATTCGAAACTATTTCATTTTTGCATTCGAAACTATTTCATTTTTGTATTCAAAACTATTTCATTTTTGTATTCAAAACTATTTCATTTCTGCATTCGAAACTATTTCATTTTTGCATTCGAAACTATTTCATTTTTGCATTCGAAACTATTTCATTTCTGCATTCGAAACTATTTCATTTCTGCATTCGAAACTATTTCATTTCTGCATTCGAAACTATTTCATTTCTGCATTCGAAACTATTTCATTTCTGCATTCGAAACTATTTCATTTCTGCATTCGAAACTATTTCATTTCTGCATTCGAAACTATTTCATCTCTGCATTCGAAACTATTTCATCTCTGCATTCGAAACTATTTCATCTCTGCATTCGAAACTATTTCATTTCTGCATTCGAAACTATTTCATTTCTGCATTCGAAACTATTTCATTTCTGCATTTGAAACTATTTCATTTCTGCATTCGAAACTATTTCATTTCTGCATTCGAAACTATTTCATTTCTGCATTCGAAACTATTTCATTTCTGCATTCGAAACTATTTCATTTCTGTATTCGAAACTATTTCATTTCTGTATTCGAAACTATTTCATTTCTGTATTCGAAACTATTTCATTTCTGTATTCGAAACTATTTCATTTCTGTATTCGAAACTATTTCATTTCTGTATTCGAAACTATTTCATTTCTGTATTCGAAACTATTTCATTTCTGTATTCATAAATAAAAGTTTTATCGCCATTCGAAGTGTGACTATATGTGTACATTCTTTGAGACGCCCTGTATTTGCCAGATAGTTTTTACGATCTTCCTAAGGTTCCAGTTTCTTTTCATGTCATACATAAAACTTTGTATTTCGTTATCTTTTCCTTCTAAGCTCTGTTTAACTCAGCATCACTATTAACTTCTACAAAGGTTGCTTCTTTCTTTTTCTTACCTCATATCACTATGTCAAGTTTTATAATTCCGTTTTCTAGCTATGTAACTGTAAAATTTCATAGTCATAATGAATGGTTTCTGACTTATTACCATTCTTTTGGTTTGTGTCTCCAGGAATGCTGCAGCATCTGTTATTCAGCAGATATATACAGACAAATGTTTAGTAATAGATATGTAGTCTTCTTTTTTCATGTTACTTCAGTGTATGTTCTAAGGCTCTCTCTCTGTGGGTGGGGGGCGGATACTTGATATTCATATGAGATCCATAGATATCCCAGTATACTCTTATCTTTCGTTGAGTTAGGGAACATCATTAATTTGTCTTTTTTCAATTAACCACTTTACTGTGTCACAATATATGTTTCTTGTTATCTCTTGATCTTATTGAATTCCACGAAAAGAATCCATCTGGTCTAGTGGAGTATCAAGCTTGTTGCTGCCATCAGAGGCAACATCACTTGGAGAAAGTGCACAATTCCTCATATAAGCAAGTGTGCAGCCAATTCGAGAGAATCTTTTTTTTTTTCTTTTTTTTTTAGCACTAAATACTGTTATTTTAAATATTTGATTAGGCCTTTTTTTTTACATAGGCATCACCACTTATCAAGGCCAAGAGGCCACTCAAGGATAAGGGTTAAAGAGTGTACAGTAGACATTGGACAATATAGTAATCATTAGTAATGAAAATTTGGTAAATTTGATAACTTATATAGAACGGCTCATCAAGAACTTATTTACTTTAGACTTGAACACAACCATATTGTAGTCAGCCGGAAAGCAGGAAAACGGAAGACAATTCCACAGGCGTTCAGTTCTAAGAAAGAAGCTTTGTTCATGGAATCTACGTTTAGGTTTAGGCACAGATAAAGAGTGGGGGAAATTATTGATAGTGTGTACAGTTAGACGAGTGTTTCTTGTGAAAGTTTGGTGAGGGGGGAGCATAGATTGAAGCTCAGTTGGACACCTTCCATGAAAATAACGATACATCAGAGACAAACTCGCAACATCTCTTCTGTGCGATAGAGGTTGCAAGGAAGAGAAAAGGACATCTCCTACGAGGCTACGAAGTCTATTTTGAACTCTAGCAAGGCAGGACAAGTCCTTTCTAGCAGCTCCTGCCCAGATGTGCCAACAATATTCCATCCTTGGACGTACCTGGCTCTTATATAGATAGAGAATAGCATCAGCAGTGAGATATTTACCAGATCGATAGAAAGATCCCACCTTTTTTCCACTGGCCTTGGCAACAGATTTGATGTACGTGTTCCATTTAAGATCAGGAGTAAAGGTTAAGCTCAGAAGCTTGTCAAAACTTGAGGCCTCCTGAAGACGAGAGCCATTCATTTCAATTGATGTCAGATGTGGATCAGAATGTTGATGATGTAAAGAGAGAAGCTTGGTTTTAGATGCATTAAAAGTAACCAGCCACTCCTTTCCCCATTGTACTATGTGCTCAAGATCAGAGGAGAGAGAATTGGAGAGAACTTAGTCGTTTACTGTCTTAGATGTGCTACCATAAATGGTAGTGTCGTCAGCATAAATGTCTACAAATGATGTAAGGATTTGATTTGAAAGATCATTAATGTAGATCAGGGAAAGAGTTGGGCCCAGGATGGACCCTGAGGGACACCGGCATTAATACTGTGAGCTTCTGAATTTTGCCCCTCAACTACTACTCTTAAGAACCTATCAGAAAGAAATGATTTAATAATTGAGAGGACATTTCCAGCTATACCATAGCCAGAGATCTTATGAAGTAAACCTTTATGCCATACCCTATCAAAGGCCTTAGATATGTCAAGAGCAATTGCCCTAGAAAGGTGGCCTCCGTCGAGAGATTTGCTAATCCTATGAGATATAACTGTAA
The DNA here is from genome assembly GCF_053919585.1 of Euprymna scolopes. Taxonomy (NCBI): domain Eukaryota; kingdom Metazoa; phylum Mollusca; class Cephalopoda; order Sepiida; family Sepiolidae; genus Euprymna; species Euprymna scolopes. Next base: position 164,417,461 of record NC_136486.1, read on the forward strand.
GCACATCTGCTGTAGATCTAGCAGAACGAAAACCATATTGAGTGTCACTAAGGAGGTTATTTTTGTTGAGATGGTTGATTACTTCTGTATTTAACACAGATTCCAACAACTTACTCATGACGCACAGGAGACTTATTGGCCTATACTGAGAAGGGGATGAGCGATCACCAAAATTCTTAAATACAGGGCATACTGATGAAATTTTCCAGGGAGATGGGAAACTATTCTCCTTAAGACAACGTTTAAACAGTTTTGTAAGTATGAGCGCTAGTTCTGGTTAAAGTTTTTGGAGTACTATAATTGGAATACCGTCAGGGCCAGTTGCTTTACTGGAATCAAGGTTTTTGATTAGCTTGGCAACATCACGTACAGATATACGTATATCACATAGCGTGTTTTCTGATATAGGAGGAAATATTGGGGATTGGCGGCCTTGGTCGCAAAGGGTAGAATTAGCTGCAAAGTTCTTGACAAAGAGTTTTGCTTTGTCTGATGCTGACGAGATTACCTCAGGTCCATTGATAATAGTTGGGATGGAGCACACGCTTCTGTTCAAGATTCTGTTTGCTATTTGCCAAAACTGGTGGGAACCAAGCCGCTGCTCAGCTACTTTGGACTTAACAGATTGAGCATACAACTCTCTAACGTTCTTAATTACTTGCTTACAATGGTTGCTGGCAGTCCTGAAAGCGGCTTTAGTATATAAGCGGCTTACTTATATGACAAATTATACTTAAAACACTGCATATAGAAACGTTAGACATTCGAGCTAAGTGACAAATATATAGACCAATGTTTACAGACAGATATATAGACTTAATTTGTTCAAAGACCTTTCCTGTGGTGAACACTTTGATCTGTTTTTGTTTAAGCCAGCATCATTGGGTCCAATAAATTCTAAGGTTGCTTTGTTTTTCGTATCACTATGTCAAGTTTAATAGCTCTGTTTTCTAGATATTTAACTGTAGCAATTTCATACTCACGGTGGATGATATATGACTTATTACTAGGGATATGACAACAGCATATTCTTTTCATTATTTTCTCTCTCTAGTATATATCCCACACAGACATTGTTAATCAACCGAGAACCACATCACTCTATATAAAAGCACATAAGATATCAACGGATACACACTCGAGAGTCAAAACAATGAAAAGAATATGCTGTTGTCCTAGCCCTACTTATTACCAACTGTTTTGGGGGGTTTTTTTTGGGGGGGGGGTATATGTTCCCAGAACTTTCTGCTACGTTCAATATTCAACTTTTTACGGATGGTCCAATGGAAATATTTACACACTGTGTGTTGTCAGATCCTTGTGGAAAATTAAATCAAAATATACTAATTTCGGGACAATGGTTTTATAATTCTATGCATAAGTCTCGTATTATCTGGATACTGTTCTAATCACTTATTTTAACGTTCCAGCCGATGTAACCTATTTTTTTCAAAATTTGTCCAACTCTGGAATCTTAGTATCCCCTGTACTGAGGATTGAACTTTCATCCATTATGGACTAAATTTAGTGGATGTAGGAGCCCTCATAAAAATTGAGATGCCACTGTTTGTGAAATTTTAATGATACATATACAACACCAGTTAATAGTTTTCAAATTTCAGGGGGGTTTTATGGGCATTTTACAGAATTTTTTTTTATTTGGAAATTGAAATATATCAAATTTACATTAAATTTATATTCTATAGTAATAATACACTGATTAAGCAAGATTCCCTGAGCTCCGATTTCTCCTTAAGCTTAAGTCTTAGCTTTTAGAAAAATTCTAGAATTAAAGTCATGTAATAGATTTTGATCCAATTAAAACAACAATTTTAAACAAAGTTTTATATTAGGTTTCTCAATTTTTTAGCTGAGGATTGATAATTTGGATTGTTTGAAATACTGTTCTCATCCTGAGTGTTATTTGTATAGTGTTGTAAAATTCTGTGCAGATTCCCAAGTTTCATAAAATATCTTTAAAAAAGAATCAGAAGTTCTGAGGTGCCTCAAATAAGTTTCCAGATTTTTTTGTATGAGCACTTTTATTGATAGTATACGCATCAAACTCTAGTTCTCTTTGAAGTAATCTCCTCCGGTTGCAATGCACTTGTTATAACCTTCCAACAACTTCTGGAAGACCTCATGGAAGTCCTTATGTGTGACCGTGTCAATGACCCTCCTAACAGCCTCTTTTATGTCCTCAATAGTTTCATAATGACAGCCTCTAAGATTTCCTTGAGCTTAGGGAATAATCAAGTCTTGTGGAGCAAGATCTGTACTATAGTGAAGCTGTCTTGATGCCCATTTTCATCAAATAGTCTATGACCGTGATGGTGGTGTGGACTCGTGCAAACGCTACTGACATGAATGATTGTGTGTTCCTCATGAATAATTGTGTACAGTTCTCACACTGACATTAAACTGTGCACTTATTGTCTCTATAGACACACGACAGTTCTTATCCATGAAATTATTTATCAATTCTAGTGTTTTGACTGTCTTACTCCTCTAATCTTCCCTCACAGTTTTCTTGCCTTCCTTGAATCTCTTATGCCACTCAAAAACCGATGCTCGATTCATGCAAGATGATCCAAAAGCAGTCTGAAGAATTCCATAGGTTTTCGGTATTTTTTTCCAAGTTTAAAACAGAATTTTATTGCATATCGTTCTTCTAAAGTGTCCTTACATTCAGATTGCATTTTTGAAATTTACCAGCTGTGACAATCTGGCTTTAGTAGACTGCATTCCAATTCCTGCTGTAGCTGTTCATTTGAACCTGTAATCATAAAAATTGATCAGTCATATCATACGATATATAGCAATAGCACACTGAATTTTCAAGAGTCTATGATAATTTTAAATGCCTGTACAAAAAGTATGGAAACTTATTTAAAGCCCCTTGTACATTGGCTGAAATGTGTGACTAAAACTTAAGATGAGAGCAGTAGTCCGAATAATCAAAATAAGGTTTAATATCATTGCATATTGCTTTTGCTTTCACATGGCGACATAAGTGGTGCTGTTTTGTTTCTGTAAAATTAATTATCAATAATAATAATAATGCAGGGGTCATTCCAAAGTAATACCACCTATTTTAACTCAAAAAGTTGAAGAGCTACGAACACAAGAATGATACAATTAAAACGAGCGACTTTTTGTGCTCCAGAATTTATTTTTCTACATAGTCACCACCATTCTCAATGTACGTTTGCCAAGAATTCAATGACACGCGTCTATAACAAGGGATTGCTTTCTTAGTGTCATTCTGTCAATATCTGTGACAGATGAAACTTTCAGATCATGAATGCATAAGTTCAATCATCGTAACAATGCAATTTGCAATCCTTTCTGATCCATTCGGGTGGAATAAAAATATAGGATCCATTACTTCTGAGACGTCCTTCATATTAATATTAAGAATAAAAGGAAGATCTTGTATAAGTATTGCATTTTACTCTGTTTAGCAACAGAAATTGGAATGTAATATTTGAGATTGCAGGGTATACAAAGAAGAGTGAAAAAACTGAAAGAGTAAATAATTACAGAAAGAAATCGGAAAATTAGGATGAACAACTTTGCTGTAGATAATAAAATATTTCACTGAAACCTTTTGAATAATTCAACAGATTTCTTAATATGTGTTGATATTTAAAAAAAAAAGATTTCTTCTCAATCTGAAAATTGAATGTCAAGAATAGCAACAGCCACTAACAACGATTTCCCCCTATTCTCTATCTGTGCCTAAACCTAAACGCAAATCCTATAATCAAAGTTTCTTTTCTAGAAATGCCCGCCTGTGAAACTCTATACCGTGGGGCTGCTTTCTGGCTGACTACAACATGGTCGTTTTCCAGTTCAATGTAAACAAGTTCATATTGAGCCTCCCTCTTAAATAATCAAATTCTTTCCAATTTCCATCATTAACAATATTACGGTATTGTCTTATATACACCTGAGACTTATTAACCCTTACCCTTAAATGGCTTTGGCCTTGATAAGTAGTGGTTCGTGGTTCTCTTGTAAAAAAAAAAAAAAATTTCAGCTAATAGTGTAGTATAGTTTTGGATGAGATTATGGACCGAAATATTAAAAACATATTTTAATATGGAATTGGATGAATTTAGCAAAAAAATAAATAATAGGAACGTTTATAGAAGAGTCGGGTTAAATATTTAACAGAATTTGATCTTTATTATGTGAATGTTCCGTGTAATAATATTTTAATGATTCAGTCAAAACTGATGCCAACTGTAATGTAGCTAATGTGTTCTTCAATCCCAACAGTGTGTTTATAGTAAAAGAGAAACGGTCTACTTGATGGCAGCTATACCAAATTCATAACTGTAAACTGCCACAAAGTAGACTTTCTTCTTTTTCTCCAAACTGTCATAAAAAAGTCCCATTAAAATCTTGTTTTGGCGAAACTAACCTGTGTTACCCACTCAGACTATTCCACACTCAAAAAGTACCGGAAGGCCAAGCCGTAAAGTGAAAGCCGATATCCGGTGGACCACCCTAGGTCGTTCGTCGGTTAGACGAACTGCCCACCTTTGTTTTTGTAATACATATTGTTAACTTATTCTAGTGTTCTGGTTTTCTTATGCCTTTTAACCGGGCTATAACAGATCTTTTTCAGGTAAAATTTTAAAATTTTCTTTAATTTTTTAATGAAAATTAAATATTAAAAAACATCGATTATTTTACTGAAAATCATTAAATAATTCGAATTAAAAAAATGATTTTTAGAAATGTCATGTTGTTAGTGTGCTATCAGTTATATCGATCTGAAAGCATCTAAATTAAACGTTTTGGTTATGACCGTCTAATTCGTCGGCAAAATCAGTTGGAAAATGACGCTGTACATAATTTATAAACTTATGCGGAAATCTACCATGTTGAAAAAGCGTTTCATCTATTTCAGAAGACTGTTGATGAAATGACATCGCATGTTTTAAAACTTTGTAGGGAAATATTTGTTTGTCTTTTGTTCATGTGTTCATTCTTTTTCTGCACTTACCAAACTCTCTTTTATCTTGCACTTCCATATTTTTTCTTCCTTATTCCATCACATCTGCTTCATACTCAGTGCCTTGCTACTATTAACTACCCAGCCGAAAATATGCTCTTCCTTCTTTCTCTTCTTTAAGTCTAAGTTTCTCATCTCTTTAATGATTCTCCAAAAGTATGCTTCTCTTTTTCTTCAATAAAAAGAATGAACGAACAAATGTTCTAGATTCTTAATATTTTAATTGTTGTTGATTATTTCTATACAATAAGGTTTTCTACATAATTTGATTTAATTAACCAGCTTTTTTTTTTTACATTTATTTTAAAATTAATGGACATTTGGCCACATAATATTGTATTGTTGCTGGTTGTTCTTTAATCCCTACAAAGTAAATTTCGTTGGCCGAATCAGCTCGTCTAATTTCTGTAGTCGCAGTAGCGATGTGGCAACCAAGATTTTCGACTTTCTTCTCAACATCATCGTTGATGTCATTATCTTCTTAATAACATCTTTCATAAACATAAATAATAAAATACATTTTGTAGAGTTGAATGTAATAATCAAAGAGGAAAGCGCCCCTCTGTGTGTGTGTCGTGCGGTCATACAACTTACCTTCGGATGGGATCTGAGAGAAAGAGAAATTAAAGATGGCAGCCATGGAGTTATAAGTTGTAGTCTCGTGGATTCTCACGAGATCTCATCTTCCACTGCACATGTATGCAAATGGAATGGGGTCAGTTTTCTGATAAAATGTCTGGGTTTTTTGGGGTTTTTTACATGGGGGTCACCACTTATCAAGGCTCGGAGGCCACTCAGGGATAAGGGTTATTGCGTGTACAGTAATCAATGAGATAGTATTGTAGTAATCATTAATATTGGAGATTTGATAGAGTGTTTATTAAGGGGGCGGTTTGCCAGGAATTTGTTTTATATTGGATTTGAAGACATTCAAATTGTAGTCAGGTGGGAAACAGGCAAACAGAAGAGAGTTCCACAGTCGTGCACTTCTGAGAAAGAAGCTCTGCTCATGGAATCTACATTTGGATTTAGGCACAGATAAAGAGTGGGGAAAATTATTGACAGTAGTTTCAGCCAGATGGGTGTTTCTCGTGAAAGATTGGCGAGGGGGGACGAGAGATTGGAGCTCAGACGAGCACTTGCCATTGAAATAACGATAAAACAAAGACAGCTTCTTCTGTGGGAGAGAGGCTGCAGGGAAGAGAAAAGGGTGTCCCCCACTAAACCATGAAATCTATTTTGTACTCTGTCAAGGCAGGATAGGCTATTTTTAGCAGCTCCTGCCCAGATGTGGCAGCAGTACTCCATCCTTGGACGTACTTGGCTTTTATACAGATAGATAATTGCATCAGTAGTGAGATATCTTCTGGAGCGGTAAAAGGATCCCACCATTTTCCCAGCATCTTTGGCAACAGACCTGATGTAGGTGTTCCATTTCAGGTCAGGAGTAAAGGTCAAACCCAGAAGCTTGTCAAAACATGGAGCCTCCCCAAGACGAGAGCCATCCATTTCAATTGATGCCAGATGGGGATCAGAGCGTTGATGATGTAAAGATAGAAGCTTGGTTTTAGATGCATTAAAAGTAACCAGCCACCTCTTCCCCCACTGTACCATGCGCTCAAGATCAGAGGAGAGAGAATTAGAAAGAACTTTGTCATTTACGGCCTTTGATTTGTTGCCATAGATGGTCGTGTCATCAGCATAGATGTCAACGAATGATTTAACTATGTGTTTTGGGAGATCATTGATGTAGATCAGAAAGAGAGTTGGCCCCAGGATGGACCCCTGAGGGACTCCAGCATTAATACTGTGGGCCTCTGATTTCTGTCCATCAACCACTACTCTTATGAACCTATCAGAGAGAAATGATTTAATGATAGAGAAAACATTTGCAGTGATACCATAGCTGGAAATCTTGTGAAATAGGCCCTTATGCCATACCTTATCGAAGGCCTTCGATATGTCAAGAGTAATTGCCTTAGAAAGGAAGCCTTTGTCAGGAGATTCCCTAGGCAGTGGGGAGAGACGTGCTGGAAGTTGAGAGAGAAAGTTTTCAGTGACGAATTCTAGCTGGACTTTTGCATATTGTATTTGGTTTATTTTGTTTTGCTGTTTACCAGCCCATTTAATATCAAGCTATTTCGGCATAATGGGCGACAAATTCGACCTTTAATTAATACCGGAATTCGACGGCTTCACCTCGGTACTTGACTGGGTGGAGAAGGTTGAACTGCATTGCCTGTTGTCTAGTGTGAAGAATATTGAACATGTGGTTCCTCTACATCTGTCCGGCGGGGCTTTTGCAGTATATCAACAGCTTAGTCCTGAGGAAAAACAGGATTATGAAAGGATCAAGGTGGCATTATACAATGCTTGGGAGGAATTTGAGGCAAGAACATTGCATCCCGGTGAAACTGTCAACGTTGTTTGGTGGGCTGCCTGAGCGGGCCTTGGCATGCAAATTTTTGGCAGGGCTACCAACCGGAGCAAAGCAACTCTTGCAGGCTAGCTCAAGCATAGCTTCATTGTCCCTTAATGACCTGGTAGACCGGGCCAGGACCGTGATGAAGAATACTTATGAGATGGGAGAGCCAGTAGTCGCTACTGCACAGCATACATTAAATGAGGATAGATTGTTCCAGGGGCCCGTCCTGTGTGGTGAAGTCATGTGTTATTGGTGCAATGACCAGGGTCACATTGCGAGGAACTGCTGGCAGCGACTAACAGCTATTTGCTGCTACAGATGTAATAAGACTGGTCATATGGCCCGGAATTGTTCAGGAAATTGGGTCAGGGACAAGGTACCAGCGCCAACCTCTTCCCCAAACAGAAATAAGACAAGGTGCTTCCGACCTTTCAGGTCTAGATCAATGAGACATTGTGCTCAGCACTCTTTGACTCTGAGTGCTCTCGCACCATAGTGAGTGCGGGCCTCTGCCGCACTTGGAAGAAGAAGACTACTAGATTAACCACCCTCAGTGGAGCGACACGGACAAGTTGCGGGGTGGGCACTGTGAACATTTGCACTAAAACTGGAAATTCAGCAAACATCAAAGTGCTTGTAGTACTCGAGAAACTGCTCAGCTTTGACCTGCTCCTAGGCTATGACACTATCAGAGTCCTAGGTGTTGCTCACATAACACAGACGAGGGCAATACAGTTTCAGGAGAAGGTTCCAGTGTGTGCTGCTTTGAAGATTGATCAGCCAGACTTTATTGTCGAGTTTGACCAGCAGCAGAAGGCTTGGACAGCCGCGTGGAATAGTCAGAAAACCAGGAACCAGCCAAACTGTGAAATGAGGTAACAGAGTACTATGTGCCCGACCAAATGAGTCCTGCATATGAAGAGGAACTTCGTGATTGGATCAAGGATGGCTGGTTGATTCCCTACCCCTATGAGAAACTTGGACCTCCCAGAGGCCTGATTCTGCTAATGGTGGTCGCTCAGCACAACAAAGACAAGGTTTAGGCCAATTATGAACTATCGTGAACTGAACGCGCATGTTGATGCGTTCACGGCAGATGCTGACATTTGTGCCAGCAAGTTACGAGAGTGGTGCCAGCAGGGTTCCAATGTGTCCCTGTTGGATCTAAGAAAAGCATACCTTCAGTTCCAAATCAGTAAAACAATGTGACCATTTCAGACGGTAGTGTTTGCTGGCAGGAGGTACTGCCTTACCAGACTAAACTTTGGGCTGAACGTGATACCCCACACAGGAAGAGACAATAAAAGATGGGACATCGGCGTACCTTGATGACATATATGTGAACGAAGACATTGTGACATAGTCATGTGTGAGGGCCAAACTGGCTGAGTTTGGTTTGATGTGCAAGGATCCAGAATGTTTGGTGAATGGCGTTCGTGTCTTGGGCCTGAACGTTCCACAGGAGTGAGGGACTTTGAAATGGAGGCGCGGAACTGCAGTTCCTGAAGTACCCGATGTCTTCATGAGGCAAGCAGTTTTCTCCTTGTGTGGGAAAACTTGTAGGGCTCCTACCAGTGTGTGGATGGACTCGCGTGGCAACAGGCATCAGAAAAAGGAGGGCAAGCACAGTCACCAAAGGCTGGGATGATGAAACAGCCGATGATCTGTTGGTTTGCATGGTGAAGGAGACCATCGCAAGGGTAAAGCAGGATGACCCCGCCAAAGAAGACTGGTGCATGCAGGGAGACAAACTGAATGTGTGAGTGCATGCAAGCTCTCTGGCAATGGGTGTTCTGTTGGAGAAGAATGGTGCTGCAATTGAGGATGCTTGCTAGTTGCGACCGGCGAGTGACGCTGCTCATATCAACCTGGCAGAGCTCGATGCGGTGATAAAAGGTATCAACCTGGCACTCCAGTGGAAAGTCAGGAAAGTACACATACACACAGATTCATAGTGATGCGTGTACCACTGGATATCAGACACACTGACAGGTAAGACTAGGGTGCACACTAAGGCAGCCAGCGAGATGCTAATCAGACGGAGGTTGGAAACCGTAAAAAAGCTGGTAACAGAGTACAACCTGTCTGTGGATGCGGTACAGGTCACTTCAAATTGCAACCTTGCTGATAGGCTCACTCGGGTGCCACAGAGATGGTATGACACCATGAAGAAGAAAGCCGAGCCAGTACCATTATGTGCCGCCTCTGTTGAGGGGGCAGATGAAATCAGGAAGATCCACCACCTCAGTGGACACCCCGGAGTGAGACAGACATGTTATTTTGTGCAGTTGTCTAATCCATCGGTGTCCAAAAGTGCAGTGAAAGTGGTAGTCAGGGAATGCCAAACATGCCAGTCAATCGACCCCGCCCCAACCAGATGGTAGAAAGGTCAGCTGGGAGTAAGCGCGACTTGGAGCCGACTGAGTATGGACATAACCCACTACAGCAGCCAGCACTTCCTCACCCTGATCGATTGTGGAGCGACAAGGTTTGCAATCTGGCGCCCGTTGATAAGACAGGATTCCTCCAGTGTAATCCGTGAATTGGAGTCCATATTTTATGAAAGGGGGCTGCCTGAAGAGATTATCACAGACAATGAGATGGCCACCTGCAGTGGGGAATTCAGACGTTTCATAGATGAGTGGGCGATCCAGCTCAGACACAGATGTGCATATGTACCAAGTGGCAACAGCATAGCAGAGCAGTGCCATCGAAGCGTGAAGAGGATTGCAGCAAGAAAACAATGCATGATCACAGAGGCGGTCTATAGATATAATGCAACTCCAAATGATGGCATGACTGCTGCAAGCGCACCCATCAAAGCGATCCATTGCTATCGAGTGTGCATCAAGGACATTGATGCCCGTCTGCCTGATCAGCAGGAAACCCGAGGGCCATATGAGTTAGGGGACATTGTTTGGGTGAAGCCTCCCAATAATCGATTCACTAGCAGCTTTCAAAGAGGGTGAATCACTGGCATTATCAGTGAGCAAGCGGTGCTAGTCAATGGTACTCCACACCATGTGAAGGATATCTGGCCTGCCCTGAATACGAACCAGTTGATGAGTAGCAGTGATGGTGAATCGTCCAACGATGACCTGTGGATCCGTCCTATTCCCCGAGATGGTACAACTGTGAACCCCAACACTGATGCCGAAAGTTCCAGCACCCCTTCTGAGAGTGCCAATGAAGATGAAGAAGTCCAGCCTGATAGTATGACTGTACGCCCTAACGCTGATGCTAATGGTTCTGACACATCTTCTGAGAGCTCCAATGAAGATGAAGTAGTCCAGCCAATCCCCCTTTGTAGGAGTGCCCGCAACAAACGACTGCGTCCACCATGCCAAATGTGTGGTCTGGAGACCATGGGAGGGTGTAGAGTTGAATCTAATAATCAAAGAGGAAAGCACCCCCGTGTGTGTGTGTGTCGTGCGTTCATACAATTTGCATTTTGATGGGATCCGAGAGAAAGAGAAATTAAAGATGGCAACCATGGATTTATAAGTTGTAGTCTCGTGGAATCTCATGAGATCTCATCTTCCACTGCACATGTATGCAAATGGAATGGGGTCAGTTTTCTGATAAAATGTCTGTTGGCAGAGGCAGTAAGGAGAGACGTGCTGGAAATTGAGAAAGTTTTCAGTGACGAATTCTAGCTGAATGTCACATTTGAGCTTTAAAAATCTTATTGGAGTTTTAATCTTTCTTTGAAGTATATATGCATACACATAAGACAACCATGGGGAGGTGGCTAGTAGAAAAATATGTCCCCATTGGTGACTTAGTGAAAAGGGCAAGATCTCTTGCTCATTCGTCATGGAAGACTAGCAGCTTTGTGTTTCTATGGCGTCACATAGCTATTACTTCTACTTGAAAAATTCCACTTTATTCAATTTTTTCCATTATGAATTCCTTATAATGTAATAGAGCTGGAGTGCGTTTCGTCGAATTTCTGTAATCGCACAGGTTATGTGGCAGCCAAAATTTCCATCTTCTATACACGTATACACAAAATATGAGGGGGGGGGAAGCAGCTATCCCAAATCCAGTTCCCAATACTAACTGCTCTCCCTGATGACTTGGTGAACAAAAAGATTTTCCTTTCTCATCCATCACTTAAGACTAGTATCACTTAAGACTAGCAGCTTCTTGTCTCCGCGATGTAATCACCAGCACTTGTAGGTCATATGGTAAAAAAAAAAATCAAGAGACAACGATGCCACACTTCCAACACTATACGTTCTGCTATAAAGAACATCCCATCTGCAAAACACTTCGCACAGCCGACACAAGTCGTCATTTCAATAGTTAAGTCCAAAATTCACCTCTTCTAAAGAGAAAATCACTTTTCTGTTATATCCAACCGGAAGTGTCCCATTTGCATATTGAGCAAGCACATAAAAAGGCGGCCATTATACTGTTTTCGTTTCTCTTCACTCCTGTCTTCTACAAGATCTTACAGGCTGCCAAAAGAACAGGTTGTCACAAATTAAATAATTAATCACCGGCCATACGACTTCTACTTGAAAAATTCCACTCTACTTATTTTTTTACTCTATGAAAAGAGAAAGAAAACTCTACAATTATTTATACGAATAGCAACTTCCTGTCTCTGTAACGTCATTACCGGGACACATAGTTCCTACTACTACTTGAAAGATTTCATTCTATTCAATTTTTTTCATTACTTATTCCTTATAATGTAATAGAATTAGAATGTGTTTCGTCGGATTTCTGTAATCGCAGTGGTGATGTGGCAGCCATAATTTCATCCCCTCTTTTCTCTGTCATTATAGATGTCTTCTAATTTTTTATGCTAACATCTATCATAAATGTTAATTAAAAAAAAAAGTATAACACAAATTACTTGAGTCTGAACCATCTTTTTGAGATTTTATTTTTTTCTTTGTAGTAAACATAGACCCCCATCCCACTCCTATCCCATTCATCTTGGGAGAGGAAATGCGCATCCAAACTCAATCTCTCTGATGATTTGATAACAAGAGAAATATCTGCCCTTTGCAGCTTCCCATATGGAATTTATACGAATTCTATCTTCATACAGCCAAAGAGCATAATAAACGAATAGGAACACCTACTTCAATTCTGCGATAAACCAATTGTAAACCACTGTGAGTTTGCAGAAAACATAATGCAAGGTGGAACGATAAAATTGTCGCCTTAAAAAAACAACACTGCAGCTTTATATTAAAACTTTCATTGAAAAAATCAATTCAGGTAACTTGATTATGTAGTAGAGCTGACATCTATTCAATGTAGCCGCCTTCAGCTTCAATCACCTCATCGATACAGGTCCAGGAATGGGAGCATGCCTTTTCCACAAACACAGGCAAGAACTTGGCAGATACTCGGCAAATGGCGGCGATCAAGCTTACTTTGGTGTTGTGGGAGGTCATGTTGGTGATGTTCGCAACATATGACCAAACGAAGTAGTCCAGCGGGTTCAGGTTGGGTCAGAATTTGGGCCAGTGAGAGAAGGATATAAAGTCGTAGCACTCCTGAAGTCAAGCCTGGGTCTCTTTGGACTTGTGGGCCAGCACCGAGTCCTGCTGCTACAGTCAGGGGCTGCAAGCGACCTCCTGATTGCACCAAGGGATTACCATACTCTTCAGCACATCCAGGTACACTTTGATACTGACTTTCAAGCCGACTTCAAAGATGTGAGGTGGCATGATGTGGCCCTCACTTGAAACCACAACAAAGACCATAACCATGGTTAGAAACTGAGCATGTGTCTGTTATTCGTAGCAATCTAGTAATGCATTTTGAGTGCTGGCAACGGTCCTGTTGTCATAATTTGGATCAGTAGAGCATGAATTGTACAGTGGCACATCTCCAATCTCGATTGTGTTACTTTCAGACATGATAGAAGGCTCCTATCGCTCTTGGGATTTGTACAAAACTGGCCAACTAGTAGATGGTCTGCAACAAAAAAAATAAAACGGTTTTCATCAAACGGAAATGGAATCATGTCTTCTCTATGGTGACATTTTTTTCGTTCTACCCTGTAGAGCCAAAGAGCATAATAAACAAACAGAAACACCTATTTCAATTCTATGATAAATGGTAAGGAAGAAACCAATTGCAGACCACTGTGAGTCATTTGCAGAAAACGTAATAAATAGCCGAAAAAACAGAAGTGTTTGGAAAACCATGATCGGCACCGCCTGCAATAGATCTGGCACTTAACGAAGCATTAAGATAAGATATGAGACGAAACTCAAGAAAAGTAAACCCATTTCTTACCAAAGAACAAGTGTTGTAAATATAATAACAAAAAATGACTGCGTCATCCAAAATTTGAAAGCTTACCAATTCTGTTTTTTTAATCGCTTGCAGATTGAAATCTTTGCATCAGATTCTATAAAAATCGTTGTAAATCTATTTACTGTTTAACTTAATGGACTTGATGGTTGGCTTTTTTTTCCCCCCTCGCTTTTCACCGAAAAGAACTGAGCGCAATGTGTGGCCAATGAGGAAGGAAGAGAGAGCCATTTTATGTTTTTTGTCATTTTTATTTAGATTTTTTTTATATATTATGGGCAACGAACTGAACAAATTCAATCGTTCTTTTTGGTTATTGTGAAATGATCGGAATAAGTCTATCTAGAAATCGCGCGCACGCGCGCGTGTGTGTGTGTTGAAATAGGTATGTATATACATATACATATGTAGGTTTTATATAGATAAAAATGCACACGATTTTAAGAACAAAATAAAACATGATCTTCAAACAATATACGGGACAGGGGCTCTTATTAAATTAATAGTTTTGCCTTATGAGATAAGGATTTTAAACATTAGTGATATGATATATATACTAGTTGATGTATCCGTCTATACCTGTTATTTCTCCTCTTTTCTTAAATTTTATTGGCGAGGTTAGAAGTTAATAACATTAATAAAATATTTTTCATCCATTTTTTATTAAAAAGATTCAGATTAATGATTATCATGATGATGATCGATCTAAATAAAAAATAACTAAATATAACAAAATATAGCAATAAAAAGCAATACAATAAACAAAAAACAAGAGAAGACAAAAAGACAAACATTTTTTATAATTATTTTTGATGATAGATCTAGATTTTAAAAAAATAAGTAACTATAATGAACTATAGCAAAAAAACAAGACAATAAACAAGGCAAGAAAAAACAAAACTACATGAGACACAAGACAAAAAGGCAAGATAATAGACAGACATTAAAAAAGACAAAGCAAAACAAACATTTTTTTTAAATCATGCAGGTTTATGATGATGATGATCGATCCAGATTAACGAATAACTAAATATAACGTACTATAGCAAAAAAAAAACAAGACAATAAACGAAGCAAAAACACAATAAAAAATAAACAAGACAATAAACAAGACAAGACGAGAGAAAAAACAAGACCAGATGATAAGACAATGCCACACCACAAGACAAAAGGACAAGATAAAATACATTTTATTAAAAACATTTTAGTTTATGATGATCGATCTAGATTTAAAAATAACTAAATATAACAAACTATAGGTAAAAACAAGACATGACAAACAAAAAAAACAAGACAATAAAAAAGACAAGACAAAATACAAAAAAGACAAGAGAAAAAAACAGCTATAATTGTTAAATATTTAAAAAATATATCAACTATATTTTCTATTGCTGCCCCAGCCTCGTTTACATAAGACGAAAAAATATTTAAAAAATATTACACTTACTAAAATAAACGTACCTCTAAATTATACTGGAAGCATAAATGCCTGTAGATGAAAAGGAACAAGCATTTTAGGATTATTGCTTTCACTAATATATCTGAAAAATTGTTTTGTATTAGTTAAACAACGAAAAGTGAAATTTTTGTACTTCAAGATAGAAACATCCTTTAAAATACAGCATTGAAACTTAATTTATTCTTATAGCGTCTAAAGAGAAAAGTTATCCAGTATTAGGGCAAGAAGGAAATATTTTCAAGTTTATTTTATGCACAATTGATTGGATGGCCAAAGTATGAAGATAGTGAAAAAAATGGATACATAGGTTAACCTGAATCAACTAGTAATATGCCAGATGCATTGCTCTGTGTGTGTGACATTGAAAATAGTCAAATTTATATATTAGATAATTAGTCATTTCTTCAGAACGCAATGCTTTAATAAAAAATTTTTTTACAGTTGTCTTTCAAATATCCTGGACCATAATGTGACGTACATACAAATCATGGGTTGATATTAATGTCTTAATTTAACCTGTTAAATAAGCGATAAAATTCTACTTTCTGATTTTTTAGATGAGCATTATTTATTCGTATTTAAATTATTCAAACCACTGTTCTTATCTTGAGTGTCATTTTCACAACGTTTTTGTCGATGTAACTTCCAACCTCTTTCGGGTGTGTCTTGTTGAACTCGGGAATGTTTCTGCGAAACTCTGGAATTTGGACAAAAATTTGAAGAGAACCCTTTATTTACTTCACAGAATTAGCTCTTGTTCTGTAAGCCATGACTGGATAGAAGTCCTAACTAATTCGCAATTGTATTTTTTGGTTGCACACACTGAGAATTGAACCTTCAGGAGAATATCACTTTGCAGACCCATGGCAGAGTGATTATAGTAGTCCGAATAATCTAAATAATACAGTTGAATTCTATTTTAAACCTTAGCGTGGCAGATTAAGAAAAATACGATTTCAAACTTATATATATGATATACTGAGAAAAATATAATTTAAAACTAAAGCATGGAAAACAAACAGAAAGCATGATAGACCGATAAATATATTTGCAACTAAAGCATAAAAAAACTAACGAAAATGTCATTTACGACGGGTGTTCAATAATTATTGCACCTGATCCACTTTTCATCGCACTGGAGCAACAAATCTTGGCACAGTTATTAGTTTTCTCTATATAGGAACCACGTGGAGTTTAGCATTTCTCCCACCATTTTTTGTAGAACACCCCGGATTGATCCTCCAACCACGGCCGCATCATCTTGGAAACGCTTTTCTTTCAAAAACAACTTCATGACTGGGAGGAGGAGAAAGTTAGAGGATGCAAAGTCGAGTGTGTATTATGGGTGATGGAGGATTCCATAGCCACACGACATATGAGTTGCGAACTGGAGCGATTTCAAAGACGGACTGACGAAAATGTTATTTAAAACTAAACCACGAAAAACAATCGAAAATGTTATTTAGAAATAAAGCATGATAGACTGATGAAAATGCTATTTCAAACTTGTGTGATTGATGGGCCGACATTGAAAACAGAGCCGCTTAAAGAAATACATGGACGCATCTAAAGATACAGCAATTCTTTCAAATTTGAAGAGCAACGGACATTAACGAATCTTCCAGTAGAATTGAGAACGAATCTTTAATCAAATTCACTCGCATTTCAATGTGTTATGTTCACTTTCAAGTGCATCCATGTCTTTACAATGTTTAGCTAAAAAAACAAACCTTCTCTCTTAATTCAAATTATAGCAATATCCCAAGGGAAATAACTTGACCTATTTTTTGTTTCTACCAAGGGACTTAATCCAATCTATTTTCTCCGATCTACTGAACCAGAATAAACAGAAATTGTTGCCTGCTTAATGCTGAATAGCTGCTCTCTGCATACATTCAAATAATTCGTTCAAACCTGTTAGTACGAAAATAAATTGATGTTTTTTTGTTGGTTTGTCTAAGTTTATCTTTGTCGGTCTGGCACAATCTAAGGTGAAATCAGTATTTGAGCTGAATAGGAAAGAGATTGTATTTATACTGCTTATTTCATCGTTTATGCATCCAAATGTAATCAGTTAGCCTTTTTAATTCTTTCAGTACTAGTTCATGTACTCTGTAACTTTTTATGTTCATATCCTATTTTACAGTTCAATATCATATTGTCTTATTGTTTAGTTTTCACCTGAACCAGTTTGTGGTTACTCACTGTCATATTTTGGGTGACTTGACACTAAATATAGTTTGGTTTCGAATACAGACCTATAAATTCTGACAAGTTGCTTTGTCAATAGTTTGTGCCAATGCTATAATTAAAGATCTGCATATTGACGACGCCAGTTTTGTTTGTTTTTTGTCAGAAAGTATTGTCCTAGCTCAGGAACAGGACCCTTAATTGTTTTACATCCAACAGAGACTTAGTCAGCAGGTTGAAAAAAATGACTATATATAAAATAAGAGGATACTACCTTTAAAATGTGTACTGTATCATATTATTATCTAGCTCTGTTATAGTTTCATTAGAATATAATTACATTGTGGCTGCGAAGGAGACCTTCTTCCTCATACATCATCAGCTAGCAAAGTGAGTAACAGATTCTCTGAGCATAAAGAATTTAAACAAAACCTCTCCATTACCACTATTTTTGATCAACCTTTGGAAGCTTTTATAGCAAAAACGAAACTCTCAAACTTCATTCTGCGGACTACAACTGAGATCTTTTTTACCACAAGCACTGTCTGACTTCTCGGGGCATTTTAAAATAATTCTGACTGACACTCATAACGTCACAAATCTAAAACAAGATGTCCGCTTGAGAGCATTATCCTTAATCCCTACATTATATAAAATGTATGCACACTCATTTCAGTAGGTATTTATATGATGTTAAGAAATTTCAGAAATAAATATTTAAACGGATTTCAGAAATAAGCTTTTATTATTGAACCGTTTTTTTAATTTAGTAATTTACTTTGGTGTGGCTTTTACATTTTTCTGACAATTTGATGTAGCAATTGCTTTCAAATGTTCATTGCCAAGAGTTCATAGCCGTCCTCTAACTTCTTCTGAACATGAATTGCCAAGGTAAACCCATAGAGAATGTACGAGTTATATAAATACTTATTTCAATATTGTCAAACAATAAAAGTTCCAGATTGGTTTAAAACGTTCATTCTCACATGTGCGTGGCTTTCCTCTAACTTCTTCTGAACATGAATTGCCAAGGTAAACACATTATAGAGAATGTATAGGTTATGTAAAGTAAATACTTACTTCGATATTGTCGAATAATAAAGTTCCAGTTTGGTTTAAACGTTCATTCTTAGAAGTGCATGGTCATCCTCTACCTTTATCTTGAAGATTCTCGTTACCACTATGGAATCTCTGAAATAAACTGTCTGAGCACTTGATTGCCATATTCTATTTATATTGCATGAAGCTTTTTGGGGTTTTCTTTTGTTTTTTTTTTACTTAAGTCACCACTTATCAAGGCCATAAAGTCACTCGAGGATAAATGTTAATGAATGGAAGTTGGTATTGTCTTGGCCCATGCAGACTGTATGAAAATATTATAAAATGTAATGACGGAGTTTGAAATTCAACATTTTTAACGGTATATGTGCTTCAAAATTGTATTATGAGAGAAATTAGTGGAAATTTCTTAAAGAATCCCCGTTAATAATGTAGAATCTTGTTTAAAAAAAAAAAAACACTGCAAAAACAACAACTTTGTAGCAATTACTGTCGTTTACTTCAACAATGAACAACTGTAACTTTTTTCATCTCCTTTGGCCTTCCATGTTGACTTCAGTAAATAATCCCTCGCGCCTCAATGCAGTATGCATGCACAGCTCACTTTCTTCAAACGATTTGCTTTCAAAGATCATCTAAGTTGCATATGAGCGACGAGAATTCACATTACATTCGCGTAACCGTTGAATATAAAATCAACTGCGTGTCGCCATTTTGATTTTTCTGTTGTTAAGTAACTGGACTTTACAAAACCCGCAGACATGGTGGCGTTTCTGAGGCAAGTCATGTTCGTGATCATTACAATTTTCCCTACAATTACATAATTAAGATCTGTTTGTTTCACACTTACAGGTTCTCATTCGAGAAGTGATTGATGCGTTGTTCGCTCAAACACTTCCTCTCAATCGTTTCACACCATTTTCAAACAGTCGGATTTTGATTGCCGTTGTTAACAAGATGCAATGTTTCCTTCTCACTGAGGCAAGAGAAAAGAGATATCTCCTGGTCTTTACTAATGCTCTCGCTAGACGAGATTGAACTCGTGGACTCTATTCCATTTCTATAGTACATATACTTGTTTTGTGTTCCTGCTTTCATAACTCTATGCAGACCATGTTTGTATGAAACTATTTGAATAAAATTTATCATACTATTCGGATTCATCTGACTACTGTTCTCATCTTGAGTCTCATTTTTACAACGTTTTGGTCGATGTAATCTCCGACCTTCTTCAGATGTATCTTGTCGAACTTGGGAATGTTTCTGTTAAAATTCCGTCCAAATTTCCGAGTTTGACCAGAGAATACATTGACGAAAACATTGTGAAAATAACACTCAAAATGAGAATAGTGCGATGAATCAATACGAATAACCAATCCTCATCTCCAGAAAAAAAAAAAAAAAAAAAAAAAAACGTCAAAATTTAAAGTGTAGAAAGATTTGACTTTTTAACTAAAACTTGGTACCCCTTTTCTTCATAGAAAACAAGGTAATAGGATAGATACAAGCTGAGTAACCCTACTAAGAATATCTGACATCTTCCTCTTTTCTACAACTTAAATTTACTTTTTACCGATTATCTATAATATACATGACTGAAAGATGTACTTAGGCAATTAATTTCTATTTCAGTCACATAAATTATTTTTACTTGAAAAGTAAACACACACTCTGGTCGGATTAACTCATATTCTTTTTTTCCTATGATCGGGGGGGGGGGTCTCATTTTTCCAAACGGTCATGGAAGGTGATAACGTACATCTAGACAAAGGTCCACACAAGTTACTAGACAGATGGAAACCTCAATAACATGTGTGCCACACACTGTGGTGGTCAACTCTTGTTGACAAATAAGGAACGGAATAAACAAATTTGTCTCTTGCCAGACAAAGGAAGACCTACCTTCAACAAAAGTAATGAATACCATTCTATGCGGTTTCAATAATTTGAGAACACATTTTGGCCCATTTTTTATCTTGTTGGACGGAAAGGTGCAACGAAAATTCTATCACGAACAAAAGACCTCGGGTTTATTTTGGCAACTTTTATTTCAGAATGTTGTTCCCATCTTGGAAAGGTTGAACGCTGACATAGTCCTGTCTACATCTTAATTATCTATCTTGTTCCTGCAGGGTGCCATCCCATCTGTCGACCTTCTGTCTCAGCCGCCCGTTACAGACTGAAAACTAACTTTCTAAGGTGTCTCTAAACTCGTTACGTCATATATTTACGGAACTAAATATCCTTGCCTGGTCTTTTGTCATGTATCTTTGCTTATTAAAATCAAACATTCCAATCCTGTTTTATTAAACATCTTTCTAAACATGTTATTATTTCACATCTTTCTAAACATGTTATTATTTCACATCTTTCTAAACATGTTATTATTTTACATCTTTCTAAACATGTTATTATTTTACATATTTCTAAACATGTTATTATTTTACATCTTTCTAAACATGTTATTATTTTACATCTTTCTAAACATGTTATTATTTTACATCTTTCTAAACATGTTATTATTTTACATCTTTCTAAACATGTTATTATTTTACATATTTCTAAACATGTTATTATTTCACATCTTTCTAAACATGTTATTATTTTACATATTTCTAAGCATGTTATTATTTTACATCTTTCTAAGCATGTTATTATTTTACATATTTCTAAGCATGTTATTATTTTACATATTTCTAAGCATGTTATTATTTTACATATTTCTAAGCATGTTATTATTTTACATATTTCTAAGCATGTTATTATTTTACATATTTCTAAACATCTTTCTATATGTTATTATTTTACATCTTTCTAAACATGTTATTATTTTACATATTTCTAAACATGTTATTATTTTACATATTTCTGGTTTAATTATTTCTACATTAAATTCCAGTCCTATTTCAAAACATTTTTTTTATTTCCATTAAATTGTCACCAGTTCAAACATTTTTCACTCACCTCTCTACCCAGGACCTCTGATCTTGCTCGGGCCATGATATAATAAAGCTAGTTGGCAGTGTACACAATTGTTCCTCTCTGTTTGGATCGCTTGTATCAACGAATGAGTTTTAACGCTTCATGTATCTTTCTCATATTTTTTCGAAGAATTTGGTGGATATTGTATTTTAATCGATTTTAATAATCACTCGTTTTCAGAAGACTTAGCTGACTTTTATTGGTTGGTGTGAGCCATTTATCAAGACATAATTCTTTTCATTTAAATACAACAAAAACAATTTCAAATTTGGTTCCATTCTAAGATATTACTTTTTCTATCATGAGATTTTTTTTTACTTTTGTTCACCCCAAACAAGGCATATTATAACGTGGAACATAAGGGACTACTATTTGGAATCGTGTCTAACAGAGGATTGTGAGGAGTTGGGCAACATGGTATTTGTTCATATTACATTTAAACTTCAGCAAATGAGTAGTCAGGGAAGCAGAAAACAGGGAGGAAATTACAAAATCCAAAGGGGAAAACTTATTAGAGCAGAAGAATTTCCTCAAGACTAAAAAAGTGGGATTTTGCTGCTTGTTGAATTAGTCAGGAGTATGTCGAGAGGGCACAAGTGCTATGAGTTCATCAGAGCACATGCTATTAATTACTTGCAAAACAGACACATGGATACAACATGGAAGTTGGAGCTTTCCTGAAGGATCTATTAGATTTTAAACTATCTAAGAGTGAGAGACTAGTGGTTGATAAACCCGCCAAAATGTGCAAAATGTGACCATAATACTCACTGCATGGGCGAATTGCGGATTTGTAAAGATATAGAATACTCTCTGGTAAGAGTAATTTTCTAGAAAGGTAGAGGGAGCCCACCTTTCTTGCAGCAGCCTTGGCAATGTCTTCAATATAGTTGTTCTCTGTGAATGTTAGTCCGAGGAGTTTGTGTGATAACAAAATCTTACACATTCAACTTCATATAATATATGTTCTTATTAGCTGATCTGGGATATTTACAAAGCAAAATTCTTTTGCATAGCTGTTATGATGTGATGATGAACTCTACCAGAGATTATGACAAAGTGTCATTGGAGTCATGGCAGCAGTATAGGATGCAAACTTTCTGTAACATACTGTACTTTATTCCTTTTAATACTTTAAAAGAACAGTGTTCATAGTACTGTAGATATATAATAAGCTCAATAGGTATATTTATCCTAGAGCTATATTAACATTGAGTATAAGGATTAATAATTGTAAATTATGAATCAGTTTCAAAAGGATGAACAAACAAAATATAATTGAGTCTCCCCTGCACTCTAAAATTAGCATCAATAAATAAGACAGTTAAACATTTTTATTTACCCAGCGTTTTTACATTTAAAAATAAACTATAAATAATTATTTCAACCATTTGTGGTCAAAATATAATAACATCCACACAAACTTTAAAACAAAATTTCTAATGCAACTCAATAAGGATTTAAAAAATTTTCGTCTTTTTCTTCTATATCTCCTCATTTTCTATTTTCATTATCAACATAAAATTTACAACATTTTTCTTATGTGTTTAAATATTTTCACGACTATCAACCTTACTTAATGCAAAAATGCTAGTTTTATTTTGATGTCTTAACCCCCCCCCCTTCTTTGTGCTGATGAGGAGACTATATTCAAAACCACAATCTTTGTCAATTATTGTTAATTTTAATAAAATGAATATCGTTTCCGAAACGATCGTACACTCAATTTGATTTTGTTTGTTCATCCTTTTGAAACTGATTCATAATTTACAATTATTAATCTTTATACTCCCCTCCTTTCTCTCTCTCTCTCTCTCTCTTTCTCTCATGCAAATACTTAACTTTATGTATATATAAATCTCTCGGACGCAGTCTTAAAATAAAGATTCAGTAAACTTTTTTCCATTCTGGCATTATTTTGATCAAAATCTACTGATTCTAGAAAATTTCTATAATTTAAGGATCAAGCTTTAGAATAAATTTCAATTCATACCCTTTGATCTGATTGGTGTCATTAGACTATGGCTTAAATATAATGTGGTTAAATACAATGACCCCACAACTCAATCTTCACTCTTCAATCCTGCAGTCCAATGCACTTCTGACAGCAATTGCTTCTGCCAAACAAAAAAGACACCCTCTCTCCCAAATACAGGCTTTTTATAGGACAAAACCGTCCAAAGTTATTTGCATACTCTTCCCATGATCTCTAGTCTATAAATAGACGCAGTGGCCATTCTCTACTTCTTCTTTCTTCTTTCACTCTCTGAAGCGGGCGTTGCCAGTGGTAAAAGGTTTGCACGATTTTTTTTTTTTTTTTTTTTTACTACACGCCCCCATGATCATTAAAGATCATTCACATCTCATAATCCCGTGTCCAGATCGGCGCATTGCGTTCTCTTTGCAGTCTCTGCATCGGCACCGGTTCATCTTCATCACTCCCTGGCTCAGTACCACCATCCTCATCACCTAAATGGACCACACGCCTTAAATCTAAAACATGTCGTGGCATTCCATTGACACTTAAGTTGTTTGGGGATTGCACTCCTGTTATCACTCCTCTTCCCCACTGCGTTGTGCATCGGGCATTAGGCGGTTTCACCCAAACTTCTTCTCCTATTTGGATTCTGGCTGGTCCTTGATCATTAATTTTCGGTGACATGTCTCTAGGATGCCTCCATTCGTAATTAAAGATTGCTCTATGTGGTACTGTGTCATCTCTTTGCCCGACCTTAGGGGACATGTTGTACCAAAATGTGGCCTCTTCAGGCGATATTCTTCCTCTCTCAGCTATTGCTTTCACGGTCCGATGATGTCGCTCCACAATGCCATTTCCTCCAGGTCTGTAGGCTGCCCTGTAATAACTTTTAATCTTCCATTTTTTTAGCATCGTCTGAAAGATTTCTGAGCGAAAAACAGCGCCGTTGTCCATTATCACCTCCCTTACTAGACCTCGTTCAAGCATCACCTTTTCTAATTCAGTTGCAACTGCAGATGCGGCTTCCACTCGCAGTTCCTTCCATATCGCCAGTCTACTTGGCCCACAATCAATTATTGATAAGTACGCTCCCCCTCGGTAGTGTGCTATGTCAATAGCTAGTCTCGTCCAGTTCGTTAAAACTCCAATTTCCCCAGGATTATGTATATTTGGGGCAGGATCGATTGATTGACACAAACACAGTTCTTTACTATCATCTGAATTTCTTCCCGTTTTACATTCGGATCCACTTGCCTCACCAAATATAATGTTCTCTCCACTCCCATGTGATGCATGTCATGCAACTCTTTAATTTCTCCAATTCCAAGACAGCATATCGGCGCCTCCTCTTTCTCAATTAACCACTGTTTTTTATCCATGTTAGCGCATCTGCCTTGTTTCTTTCAGAAGGCACAAACACTGCTTTTATTTGCAGTTTCAATTCAGACATCAACTCTCTAAGCATCCCTAATCTCTGCTTTATTATCACTTCTCCGGCACCCTTTGTTCGTATTCTGCCACTCTCCTCCACAGTAGAGTTCACCCAACTGAGTACAGTGGCTGAATCAGTTCTTATTTCAATATTTGTCAGTCTCCATTTGATAGCTAAATTGACACCCTTTAGAACAGCATCTAATTCAGCTATGTTAATGTGATTAAAGTCATCACTTTTCCTCAGCCAAGTTGCATCTTCCGCCACCACACCGCCAATCTCGACAACCACGCCAGTTGCAACATTGCTTGCATCACACCACACGACTCCTGTGCTCACTTCAGGTATGTGCCAAGCGCCATTAACAGGGTCTTCTTTTTTCACCTCAGCTAGAACCTCCTGCATCACTTTCATGGTTTTGCAATCAACTTTTTCTTCCCAATCCATTCCATTTGCTCTTCTTTTCACATAACTGCATGCTAATCGCAGCCATCCAGCAATTGGATAGTGCCCCAATAATTTACCACAGATCGAAAATAGCTCCCGCCTACTAATTTCTCCTCCCATCTCTGGGATCTCGTTGCCTCTCCTGAACATTAGTGCACCCATCTTATTTTTCATAAGCTTAAGGCCCAGTGCCGCTCCTCCGTCCAGGGATTCCGGAGATTTTGTTGCTAACCCAAACCCCTTCAAATGTTCCACAACTTCCTGTGTCGATATTTTCGTTACGTCTACCATTATATCATCAATGTATGAATCAGTGGCCTCTTTCGTCCTACTTCCTTTCTTTAATACTGTTTTTAAAATGGCTGCCATAATCTTTGGTGCGACATTAAGTCCGAATCCTAATCGTGTTAGGCAATAGGTTTTTCCTTTATAACAGACCAGCTGGTACTGCCATAGTTCCTTTGCCACATGTAGTTGCAGGTAGGCAGACTTAAGGTCCACTATTGCGATCCCTCCTACCAACTGTCTCCACTTTCTTATCTTTTCATCACATACATCTATTATGTCGCTCCCTGTATGACACGCCACAAAACGGTTCAACTCACGAAAGTCGAACACTGGCCTAACTTTCCCTTTTGTGGTCTGAAATACTGCCATCAATGGCAACACGCCTTTTCTTTCTCCTTTCCATGGTAACAGAATACCATCCGATATCCATCTTTCCACCTCTTTCTCGAATTCTAATTTCTTATCGCCTTCCAGAGAGTTTTTATAATATTGGACTTTGTTCTGCAATACTGGAGGCTCTCCCTTTCATGTCCATCTTACTGTCCATTTATCTCCATCGAAGTTTGCTTCAAAGTCTTTATCCTCGATTTTGCAAACATTCAGCTGATGGGCAGCCATGGCACATTGTATATCTCCAAACTTCACTTTGGCGTTCTTTATAGTTACACCTCCCAGCTCATTAATCACGTCCATTCCAATTATGACGTCGATCCCATCAACGATGTGATTCATCAAGATTGCCCTCACCTTTACGTGCATTCCACAGACTTTTATCTCCACTTGTCTGGCTCCTTTACATTCTATATTCCTCCCATCAACTGCTTTCACTGTACCGCTCCTTCCATATCCCTTCAAAAGTTTGGAATTGATTAAAGTAGTGGTGCACCCAGTATCGACAAGTGCAGTCATTACAGAATCATTCACCTCTACTTCTATTATAGGAAGAGGCCAGTATCACGCCTTCATTTCATTGCTAGGGTAGCTTGTGGCGCAGAAGCTCCCCCTTGCCCGTTTCCCTGAATCTGAGGACAATATCTCGCAATGTGGCCAAATTTTCCACAATTGTAGCATGTTGCCCTGGCCCTAGGGATCTCTGTGCAATCTTTTTTTAGGTGCGGTCCTTGACATCTAAAGCACTGAAGGCTTGATTCTTTCTTTCCCTTATTAGTCTCATTAGTTTGCGCACTTGCGGCCAATGTCCAAGTTTCTACGACCCTTTTGCTGACTAAAAGCCGTGCAGTCGGTATCAGTTTGCTGACATCCATTCTCTCTATGTTCGGTAGCTGCTGTAATGCCACAGATAAACCTCGTCTGGGAATCCAGTTATGAATGCCAGTTTGGCTGTATGTTCCAGCCCTCTTCCCAGATATCCCGCCAGTCCAGCCAATCTTTTGATTTTATTAGCATAAACATCCACCGATTCTCCTGTCCACTTGAATCGTTGCAGTTTTTCGTATGCCTCAAAAGGCCCCTCAGTGAAGGCGGTCACGAGTCTCATCTCTATCAGTTCTGCATCTTCTTGTTCTGCATTATTCATCTCAAGATAGAGAGCGAGTGCATCTCCCTGCAAAAAAAGTGGAATAAAACTGGCAAGGTCTGGCACATGTTGAAGCTTAGCCACCAGTTTTACTTTCTTTATCCATCCGACTACATCACCTTCTCCACTAAAAGGTGGTATCACATCTTTTCCCAATCTCAACATCCCAGATTCCATGATCTGTTCTTAGCCGAAATAGCTTGTGGTTAAATACAATGACCCCACAACTCAATCTTCACTCTTCAATCCTGCAGTCCAATGCACTTCTGACAGCAATTGCTTCTGCCAAACAAAAAAGACACCCTCTCTCCCAAATACAGGCTTTTTATAGGACAAAACCGTCCAAAGTTATTTGCATACTCTTCCCATGATCTCTAGTCTGTAAATAGACGCAGTGGCCATTCTCTTCTTCTTCTTTCTTCTTTCACTCTCTGAAGCGGGCGTTGCCAGTGGTAAAAGGTTTGCACGATTTTTTTTTTTTTTTTTTTTTTTTTTTTTACTACAGCAAAGCTGAAAGATTTTTATTTTCAAAAAGGAGATTTATTCCAAAATTACGCCTCCCACCCATAAAATCCCTGAAATGTGCATTAATTGATGTCTAATACCTATAGGTATCTGAATTTTCATGACGGGATTTTTAATCTGTTGCATGGAACTAAAAGTAAATATACTTCAAAGATTATACGCATTGAGGCTAACCGTTAACATTTAAAGACGTTTGCCGAGAAATTTTGATTGATTGATTATACTTGAAAAGTTATGTATTAAAACCAAGAGAAGATTTTCGTAAGATGCGTCCATTCAATCTGTACGTTTATTAGTGAAAATGTTATTTCAAAATCAAGAGTGACAAACAGACGGACAAAATTTCATATATTGAGGCATGTACATATCTAAAGTTGCTATTTCAAAGCTTAAGCATTACAAACCAAACACAATGCAATTTAAAGCTTAAGCACGACCGATCGAAGACCATGTGATTTAAAGCTTAGGCATGACACATAAACGACAAAGCAGTTTCAAGATGAGGCGTGACAGATCAAAGGAAATGTAATTTAAAACTTAAGCGTGTGTAGTAGTAATGATACAAATAATCTTACCTTGAAGAAATAAGTGTGCTCTCTCTGCTGCTGGCGTGTGGAAATCAGAAGGAGACGCAAGAGGTGCGATTTGTTTTATACAGAACATGATAATCCCACGTGAAGCATAAAAGAGACCAAACTTGATAGGAAAAAGTATTTTGCTTATGCGTGTGTATAAACTTGACTACCAGCCGATAGATCAAATCCATTTCGACAAAAATATTAAACCTACCGAAGAGCATGACAGACCAAAAACAATGCAGTTTAAATCTTAAGCGTAACATATCAAAGGAAATGCAATTAAAAACTTAAGCATGACAGACCAAAAACAATGCAATTGAAAACTTAAGCACGACAGATCAAAAACAATGCAATTGAAAAGTATGACAGACCAAAAACAATGCATTAAAAAGTATGACAGACCAAAAACAATGCAATTGAAAACTTAAGTATGACAGACCAAAAACAAAATTCTGATGTAGATTTAAGAACGTATCTCCGAAATAATTTAGTTGATTAAGTTTAATTTTTTTATTTATTTATTGGAATTCTTTTTGAGATGAGTAATTTGTATATTTTATTTAATTGGGAACTATTATTCTCATCTGTTATTGTTGTTGTTTAACGATGTTTCGGCCAACTCTTCCTTTGGTCTTCGTCAGGTTGTTAACCACGTTGGGATAGGAATATATTGATTCAGTATTCCTATCCCTTCGCGGTTAACCTGACGAAGGCCGCAGGAATAGTTGGCCGAAACATCGTTAAACAACAACTATAAAAGATGAGGATAATAGTCCGCAAATAAATAAATTTAATTTTTTTCTTACTCGTTGTTTTCTGCATCCGTATTTTTTTTACTCTCTCTCCCCTTTCATTCTTGAAAAAATACCATTAGACATATATATATATAGTACAAGTGTAATGCCTAGGAGGATGGTATTATAACAAACAAATATATACTACACTATTCATCCCTTCTAAAAAAAAATACCTGAGGTAATACTTGAGAGTATGGTTTCATGACAACAGAACCGATACTACATCCTCATCAAAAAAGGAGATAGATCCTGGCAGGATGTCTCGTGATGAAAGGATACTACACTACCCCCTGTTAAAAGTGGAGATTGTCTGTGTGGACAACAACAGAATAGTTACTACATTAGCTCCTCCTCCAAAAACATAATAGTATTATTTTTGAGCGTGCATACAGATTTATCCAGATTCTATCTCGAGTTCCGTTAGCCATGGCTGTGTATAACTCATGAGTAATTCGTAATGATATTTTTATTTCGAGTGTCGCCCGCACTGAGGATTGAGCCTTTATCTTTCAGAAAAGTGTAACCTACAACTGAATTTTTCCAAATATTTTATCAACTACATCATAAATGAATAGATCTTTGCTCACGGAATGAAAGCATTCTGTCCCTGTGCATTAAATACAGAGTTCCGTTCTAAATTCCATGCAGAATTCAGAGTTCAAAGATTTGCGAGTCCGACAAGATACAACTGAAGGTCAGAGGTTATATCAGCTGAAACTTTTTGAAAATGACACCCAATATGAGAACAGTAGTCCAAAGAATCCAAATATGAAATATGAAATTCTATTTAAAAAATTTACATGTGAAATGGCCCCTCCATTTATTTTCCCAATATTCCTAAATTTATCAATTTTAAAATGTCCTTTGCTATCGCTATTCTTTGTCATCTAATGTAAAATTAAAAAGTAAAATAAAATTATTTTACGCATTCCCTCATATCTGCAGTATATTTGAACGTCGAGCATTAAAAAAACACACTAATATTCAATCCGGTGAACGTATCAAAAAAACAAATCTAAGAAATATACTAAACTGTAGCAATGAAACAATTTCTACCATTTTTGATTTGAACACTAATTCTTCAAGTTCGTTTCTCTGGGCTGTACCCATTGAGCTATTTGATATTTCTACATGAAAGGGTTGCAAGATCAGCACCAGATTAATCCCGAGGAGTGGAGATATAAGAACAATGAAAACTTCTAATTCGGCGACTGCGGTTCCACAAAAATCCAGTGCCATATTCTTTGCGAATTATCTGATGAGATGAAAGAAATTCTTTATTGCCTTCGACACTAAAAGAGGAATGCCCGTATACTTGGTTCCTTCGCTGCTACAAATTCAGACTGGTCGGCGCCAAAATCTATCAGATGCATTATGTCAATTCTTAAATCTTGCTATGAAAGTGTTTGGTTACTTGTAAAAGATGAAAATAAGACTATCAATGTTTGATAAGGAATTCTTTGTTTTGGCAATAATTATTACATTGAATTGTCTTTTTCTGATTGGCAATGTTTCTCTTTGTAAATTGTCTGCTAAAAGTTTAAACAGAAAACTAAATGGCAACATTGGAACATTAAGACTTAAGATGACAGTTTAATAAAACAAAATAACCACAGCTTTGTTTAAGAATTTTTAAAATGAGGATTGATAACTTGTATTTTTATGATATATTTGGTGGATTAAATATTTCGGAAAATTCCGTTGAAGGTTCTGGAGGTTGAAGGTTCAATCTTCAGTCTGGACGATACTTGGAATACAGTTGCAAATTACTTAGAACTTCTACCTGGTCATGGCTGACGAAACAAACGCATGCTATCCCTGTGGATTAGGTCCTGGATATGACCTAAAACTATATCCGAGGGTGAGGCCCCACCTTGCGGCCTTGGGGAGTGTGGAGCCACCCTTTAATTGCCATTGCTCCCAGGTCCACTCTGACCCGGAGTGGTAGTACCTGTTAGGGTCCCAACTATGGCTTAAATAGAATCTGACTTAAAAAATATATATATATACTCCATTAAAAATCGTTCCTCAAAATAACTAGATTCGGCATTAAATAACCTGAAAAAGGTTGATATGCCGTAAAACAAAACCAACCAACCCTGTGGATTAAATAAAAGTTTCCTTTCTACATTCCGTGCAAATTCCGAGTGAGGCAGAAAGATTCCAAAGTTCGATAGAAATATTCTCGAGTTCAACAAGATACACCTGAAGAAGATCAGAAGTTACATCGAACGAAACATAAAATAACACAAGATGAGAACATTAGTTTGAATAAGTTAAATAATATGAATCACAGCTTTGTTCTACTTCGCATAAAAGTTGTAATATATTTGTATCGGTATTATCCTGTATGTAAAGTAAAGTGGGATTGTCCCCCTATTTGATTGGCCAGTATAGCTTCATAAACAAAAGTTGCATATACAAAAGTCTGTTTATTATGTAATTTTATTTATTTTCACTTTTTGCAGAAAAAGTGTTATTTGCGTGAATAGTTGTTAGTAAGGAGTTAAACAAATGGATTTACTCTACGGATTAAAAAAAGAAAATTCTAATGCTGCCAAATAAAGTACAACCTTAGTTTTTTTTTTTCTGAAATTTGTGCCAACCCTCGCCGACAGTATTTATTTATTTAAAAAAATTTTTTTGAACAAAACGCAAGGTTTTATCAGGTTTCATAATTCTTTTACATATTTCATGTCAAATCTCTATTTACAGAGCCAACATCGGTACGATACTCTCTTACTACCGGGCTAGAAATCTTATATCTGTCAGTATTTTATAACACTAAATACCACCATTTGGCCATTCATGGAATATTTTTTGCCACATTTCGGCTATTACGCCAACCTCTCCTCTCTCTCTTATACAGGATGCAAAAAACAATTTCTAATTTAATAGCTCCTCGTTTGTTTGCTAAACTCCAATCTCTGTCGCATCACCATAGTATTCTATCCCTGTGCTTGTTCTACACAAGTACGTGCACAGAATGTGTTCTGATAAAGTTGCTGCACTTGTACCCCCTCCCCTCCCTGCCAACATATCCTTGACTTGCCGATTAGCAGCAAAATCCCACTCCTTCATTGTAGAAGTCTCTAGATTTTCTACTCTAGTAGCTTCTTTCCTCAGATAGCTTATCTTTGTAAGTTCGTTTCTGCTCCTTATTTTTCCGAATATATCAACATGAAGAAATGTAATGTGAACAAACATCTTGCTATCCAAATACTCACTCGGGTTTCACTCTATGAACATAGACTTTTACCTCTCAGTTGCAACATGTCTTGTTTAACGTCGCCAAAAGTAAAAAAATAATTTTTAAGTTGATATGAAAGCCTTACTTACAAAAGATATAAAAAGACGTTGCAGAAGCAGAAAATGTTAATTTTATTTTTTATGAAAATATTACATTATGAATCCTCATCAAATTGTAATTTGTATTATTTGCATTCTTCAAACTACTGCTCTCGTCTTGAGTGTTATTTACATAACGTTTCAGTTGATGTAAACTCCAACCTTCTTCAAGTGTAACTTCTCAAACACATTTTTGTGTATTTTGAGTGTCGCCCGTACTGAGGATTGAACCTTTAGCCTTCAGAAGAGTGTAACTTTACAACTGACTTTTACCAAGTACATTATCCACTATGCCACGAGTCATGCTGGAGGAGCAAGGACATGCTACCATTGTGGATTAAATAAAGCGTTCCATTCATTTTGTTCTTCTCTATATCTATAAAAGTGAGAATGTGTGAGAGGACACTTCTCAACCTATATACTCAACGAAGTTTTGAACTACAGACTTGAAATTTAGTATATAGAATATTCAGACGTGTGGAAAATTTTAAATCCATTTTCATCTGGAAAAACAGGCCGCTAAGTGGTCAAAATTGAAAAATTGGTACGTGGGGTTCGTCAGATTTTTAATTGTTCCATGAATACACATGTGTGAATGGTTCACATGACAGATTCATCATGTTAATAATTAGTAGGTTTGAAAACATTTTTAAAGATCGTGTCAAGCCGGCCCAATGGTTAGAGTACTTGACTCACTGTCTACAGGTTTTGGTTTCAATTTCAGCTCTAATCATTTTTTTTTTTTTTTACTTACCAGAAGTGAATTGTGTAAAAAAACATAATACTTGCATGCACATGTTTCAGTTTTTGTATGAATTAAAATATAATTTTCCATGTTTTATGACCAGGCAGAATAGATAGCCTAAGAAAAGATATACTCTTTGGTATAATCTCTAGCAAGAGAGGACGTGGGAGACCAAAAACAAGAATGTCAGACTATGTGAAGGACATCATGGACATTAGCATGGCTGAGTTGCTCAGAATGGTGCAGAACTGGAGTCAATGGTAAGAATTCTTGAAGAGTGCCATAGATGGTCAGTAATGACCATTCCGTCAAAGAGAGAGATTATGTCTGTTGTTGTCATCTACAACATGGATTCTGATTATGTCAGGGAATTTGTTAAAAGTTTCACTGCATTCTTTCCTTTCACTAAAAAGCATATATTTTTCTGATTTTGTTTTTAGATGAGGATTGATGATTTGTACTATTGGGATTTTATGGACTACTATTCTCATCTTGAGTGCTGTTCTCACAGCATTTCAGTCAATGTAAACTCTGACAGGTTTCCGCTATATCTTGTCGAATTCAGGAATTTGCACAGAATTTTGAACAGAATCATTTATGTAGTCATTTGTGGACTGTTATCCTCATCTTCATAGTTGTTGTTGAGGATAAGACTGCAAATAAATAAATACACAAATTACTCAAAATATTCCAATAAAAAATAATGGAATCATTTATTTAACCCATGAGGGTAGCGTGTTCTCATTCCGTCAGCCATGACTGGGTATTAAGTAATTTACAATCATATTTCAAGCATCGACCACACTGAGGATTGACCCTTCAACTTCCAGAAAAGTGTAACATTACAACTGAATTTTACCAAGTACTTTATGGCTGACGGAACAAGAGCATGCTATCCCCGCGGATTAAATAAAGGGTTCCGGTCAATATTCCATACAGACTCCTGAGTTTGACAAGATATATCTGAAGAAGGACGGAGATTACATTTACCGAAACGTTGTGAAAAAGAAAGATAAACATAGAAACATAGAAATAAGGTAACAATAGAAGTGCAGATGAAGAGGCGAGGTAGGAGATAACGATAATATTACCTCCTACTCTTCAATCATTTTTATTTTCTTCTGAACAGATGTCCGACAATATTCTCTAAGATCAAAACAGAAGAAATTTATGAGGAAAAAAAAAAAAAACTAGAGATCAACAATCTGTTTGCAATTAATTAAAGTTCTATGAAACCGCAGACCTCATCCTAACCCTCCCTTAACTAAATGCAGGTTTATGAGTACATACATGAAATAAAGACGTTTTTGGCGTGAGGTTTAACGAGCAAATATTAGCAGAAATAGAAGAAAGGAATTAGCAATCTGGAAAGAATAAAAAGGGGATCAACACTGAACAAATCCAACTGATCTCCGGCTTTTAATCCGGAGGAAAAAAAAAAATGAAAAACGCATGTATAAGACCATAGAAATATAACAACAAAATAATAACGCAGAGCTCTCTTTGCACTTCGTGGTTGTCCATACTTTGGGAACTGACCACTTGAGCCTGCACTGAGAGTGACCACAAATCCTTATCCTCACATGTGTCCAATTTTCATCAGGAATAAACCGTTATAAGCAACCGTAGGAAACGGGATGCAGATAAATAGCCTGATTGTTTTATTGCATATTTTTATAAACGCAAAAAAAAAAAAAAAAAAAAAAAAAAAGCAAATCTAACCAGATAAATTTTTGTATAGTTACTAGAATAATACCCGTCCCAGGACAAGTAAAATGACCCCCCCCCCCTCCTCAAACAGAACATTTTTTCATCACTCTTATGCCCGCTTACAAAGATTAGAATCAAGAAACAATCTCACTAAACCTTAGGCCTAGAATCCTTTATTCTAATTTTGATCAAAATCTATTACTGATTCTAGAAAATGTCTATAATTTAAGGATCAAGCTTAAGGGGTTTTTAGAATAAATTTCAATTCGTACCCTTTGATCTGATTGGTGTCATCAGACTATGGCTTAAATGTAAAG
This sequence comes from Euprymna scolopes, assembly GCF_053919585.1. NCBI lineage: Eukaryota > Metazoa > Mollusca > Cephalopoda > Sepiida > Sepiolidae > Euprymna > Euprymna scolopes. The sequence goes on from NC_136486.1 coordinate 164,452,589, forward strand.
CAAAGCTGAAATATTTTATTTTCAAATAGGAGATTTGTTCCAAAATTATGCCCCCTCCTCCCCATAAAATCCCTAAAATTTAGGAAATGTGCATTAATTGATGTCTAACACCTACAGGTATCTGAATCTTCCTGAGTGATTTTTTAATCAATTGCATGAAACTAAAAGTAAATTTTGCATGGAACTAAAAGTAAATATAGCCCATATTCCGATGCCTTACGCTTTGAAACTGTTTCAAAAGCTATTATGATCGGTTAAATTAATTGTAGAGCAGCAGCAATTACAGATGACCACAGCAGCAGCACAACTCACTGTTTAAGATTTTGAATCTGATTAATTTATAAGCTGGGCACTGATTTGTGCAAGCATTCAACTTGTCTTCTATCTTGACCAATGTGAGCCCATAGCTCAAGCTGAGATCGAAACCAAAACCTAAAGACAGTGAGTCAAGTACAATAAACATAAGCCCAACTGAACACGATCTTTAGAATATGTTTTCAAACCTTCTTATTCTTAACATAATGTGAACTATTAGTGTATGCACGAAACAGTTAACAGATGAAATCCGATCACTTCCACGTACCATTTTTTTTTTCAATTTTGACCCGCATAGCAGCCCTTTTTTTTCTGGAGGAAAACACATTAAAAATTTTTTCACATGTGTGAATATTCTATATACCGAATTTCAAGTCTGCAGATCAAAACTTCGTTGAGTATACAGGTGGAGAATTTTCCTCACACACATTCTCATTTTTATAGATTAACGAAGATGATAAATAAAGTTGTTTTAAATGTTTCATCCTGCACAGATATAGATATGAAAGCATATACACATTCCTAACATGTCGCCATCTTAGATGGAAACTATCTTTAGGAGAACACCTACATGCAAGAATTTTACATCAACTTATCCTACAGATTAATTTAATCGTTTGTGTTGATTGCATCGCTCATCCCTCCAAAATTGCCATCATCATTTTTTTTTTTTTTTTTTACATAGGCGTCATCACTTATCAAGGCCGATAGGCCACTCAAGGATAAGGGTTAAAGAGTGTAGAGCAGTCAAAAGAACAATATAGTAATCGATAGTAATGGAAGTTCGGTAAATTTGTTAACTTAAGTGGAACGGCTCATCAGAAACTTGTTCACGTTGGACTTGAAGACAACCATATTATAGACAGCTGGAAAGCAGGAAAACGGAAGACAATTCCACAGGCGTGCAGTTCTAAGAAAGAAGCTTTGATCATGGAATCTATGTTTAGGTTTAGGCACAGATAAAGAGTGGGGAAAAGTATTGATAATGTTTTCAGCTAGTCTAGCGTTTCTTGTGAAAGTTTTGCGAGGGGGGACCATAGATTGAAGCTCAGTCGATCACTTTCCATGAAAATAACGATAAAGCAGAGACAAACTCGCAACATCTCTTCTGTGAGATAGAGGTTGCAGATCTAAGTCATTTATATCCCTTATCTCCACCACGTTCACTATCTAACAGGTGTCCACATAAAATTCTGTTTGGCATTCGAACTATGGTCAACTTGGCTTTTTGACTAGGAGCAGAGTGTAGTATCTTAAATGAAATCATAAATATCTTTTATAAATAAAATTTCAGTTTAAACATTTCGATATATTTTAAGTAGGACAATCCCATGAAGTAAATGTGGTATTGTGGTGCCTGCTGAAGTGAAAATGTTAGACAAATGATGAAAACAAAAAAAAAAGTGCTTAGAAGAATGAATTAGAAAGAGTCTAGTTAAGAGTAGGATAAACAGAGAGTGACCACTGACCTTGCCCCTCATTTCACGCACTTTTGTTAACCTTTTGCCTAATTTATTAAAAGTGCATTTTTTTTCATTCAGTATAGTAAATGTTTTCTTAGCAGGAAAGATGTGTCCTCTGCTTACTTTCTATGGTTTATGAACTACAGTGATCTTTCTCATTTGATTTATAAATTTTCCATTGTAGACTTTTCACAATCGTATTAATCATTCATCTAGCGAGACCTGTGGAAATTCCACAGGGGACTCATTCATATGTAATATATTGATGTTGGCATTCTGTGGATGTTCAGTGTAAATGGAGATGCTCTGATATTGTTGTAGCTCTTTTGTTAAAACTGCAAAAGTATTTATCTAAGCTAGGAGGGATGCCCAGCAGAGCCCAATCGTAAAGTATGCTTAAATATGGTATTTTAATTCTGGCAGATTTCGTATATATTGTTATAGCGTTAATGTTCTATCGATTTTTATATATTATAAAGTTGCGATTTTAAAAATATATCCATATGACTTGAGTGCATCAGCTTAAATCAAAACCGAAACAAAATCTTAAAAAAGTTGTAGCAGGCAGGCAGGCTCGAACCCGTGACGCAAAGGCGGAAAAGAAAGTGGTGTGTGTAAGGTTGTTGGTTGAGCAACAAAAAAAAAAAAAAGTAGGAGTAGTAAACAGGCTCGAACCCGTAACGCGCCAGAGGAAAAAGAGGTGGGGGGAAAAAAAAACTGTCGTATCGATGTGCTTACCGTGGTTGTGACATCACGGACGGTCGAAATAAGCGACATCGTGAACTCGAGGGTTGAATGACTTGCAAGAAATATCAGCGATAAAAAACGACCCTCCCTATAGAAAACTGCCCAGTTGAGGGTGAAGGAATTAATGTTTTTCGCCAAGTCTTCGATATTTCTCGTCTGGAGGGTCGAGCTTCAAAACGATATCATCTTATGAAAATCCGCCACCTCTGTCGAGGCAAACATACAAATATACATTTAAACAGACAGGTGAGATTTATATTATAGATGGTGTTGGCTTTTATAAAAAAAGATGTTTTCAGGTAAGTAGGTTTTTTTTGTTTGTTTGTTTTTTTTTTTCAGAGTCGTGAGTCTGCACTGAGGATTGAATCTTCAATATCCCAGAAGAGTGCCGCTTAGAATTTAATTATATTTATTACTTCAGTTATAAGTGACACTCTTTTGTAGGTTAAAACATCAATCTTCAGCGCAGGCGATACTAAGAATATAATTGTGAATTAAGACTTTACCCAGCCATGGCTGGCAGAACAAGAGCATGCTACCTACATGATATAAATAAAGGGTTCTGTTCGAAATTCTATGTAGATTTTCGAGTTTGACAAAAGATTCCTGTGTTCAATAAGATATACCTGAAGAAGGTCGGTTACATCGATCAAAACGTTCTGAAAATAACTCAGGATGAGAACAGTAAAAAATATGTGATAAAATGCTTTGTTGTCGCTCGTAGCAAGTAAAAAGAGTGCAAAAGGGACTCGCCTCAAATTTCTGGATTAGTTTTGTGTAGCGTGTAACGTCCAATTACAGACAAACAAGAAAAACAAAATGGCAGCCATGCCTGATTATATGCCAGCAGGTCTTGCGGAGTAATATGAAATATTGTTATTCCTATGTAAATAAGATGGTGTCGACTTAGATAAAAAGAAAACTATTTTCAGAGCAGGATTGCGATTTTCAGAGGCGTTAGTTTGGACTGCAGTGTGTGTGTACAGTATAGATGCATAACAATTTTAACTACAAAAACCAAAACTACCATTTCCATTTTCATTCAAAGTGATACATTATTTAATCATGTTGCATGGAAGTCTTTCGATTCTCATAGTAACCTTGAAGATATTGTGTCTCCCTTCAGATTATTGACATTGTCTATCAAATTGGTAAACTGGGTCTGATACTTATGCGGAATAAGGACCGTGCTACTGTTTTCCAGACAGTTTATAAAAATCGCTGGAAGTTGTCAAATATGCAAATAAGGTGGTGCCGGCTTGGATAAAAAAAAACTGTTTTCAGAACATGGATGAAATTTTCAGAGTCATGAGTTTGGACCGCAGCATCTTTATATACAATATTGAGGCGTGATGATCTTTGACCACAAAAAGCAAAACTACAGATTTATTTATTCTAGTTTATTGATTCATAAGTTTGACTTCCGGTGACCATTTTATATAACAAACTGAATGCTGGTATATTTTCGCACTTGATTTCAGATAATGTATTTTTGGTGATAGTAAAACAAAAATGTAGTAGGCAAAAAAAAAAAATAAATGTTCTGTCAGCAACAGTACAACTTCAAAATAGTCAATATCGCCCACCTCCAGAAGAGAGGGAATTCCTGTCCGTGATAACCGTGGTAAAAGAAGACACACTCCAATCGCCAGAAACACCCACACACACAATTTGCAGGACACTGCCGACTCATCTCTAGCCTCCTGCTTTTATAGTGGCCGGGAATTATCCATTTGCATAATCACATGAGAAAGAAACGTGATTTTCCGAGAGTTGCATGGGGTAAACGCTATTAAAAACCCCTGGGCGCCATCTTGGAATTCTCTTTTCCCCCCAACCGGTGACACAACAGACGTGCCCGAGGTAAGCTCTTTTTCCCCTCATTTTAGTTATTGCTACTTCTGCTACACTCCCCCCTGATCTCATGATCACAAACGGGGCAGGGGGGCAGTCGTCTTTGTCTGGTACTTCTCCGAAGAACCGGAGGCAGCACTTCCTCCCTGCCATCCTCCCCATCGCCATTATTGCCACCAGTCTACTCCATAGGCGGTGTTTCACAATTAGGGCAGGGGGGCAGTATTCGTCTCTGTTGGGTACTCCTTCATAGAGGCAAGACGGGTGGTCCTTCCTCCGCTTCTTCAGTATGTACATTATATGGCTCAAAATCCTCTCCGTCGTCCTGCATCATACTCTCTGTCTTTTCAGAAGACATCATACTATCTGAGTCTCCTTCTTCCTCCGATGTAACAACATAATGGCGAGGGCGCAAATCCTTCACGTGACGAGGCACACCGTCCACCAAAATCGACTGAGGGCTGATCACCTTGGTCACCTCACCCTTGCCGAACCTCGTGGTACATCAATTTTGCGGTATTTTGACCCATACGCGATCTCCAACCTGGTAAAAGCTGTTCTTGGGACCTGGGGACGCAGTTGCGAGATTGGTCTCCTTTACTCGAACTTCGTATTGATAAATCCTGTTGGCAGGCGCAGTGGAGGGAGATGTGTCGTCTCTTGGTGTGATGTTATACCAGTAGACAGCCTCCTGTATGGGACAACACATTCTAGCCGCTATTCGTTTCACTGTACGGTGACATTGCTCCGCTATGCCATTCCCGGCTGGAGCGTATGCACAACGGAATCGCAAGTGAACTCCCCATTTACATGCAAATGCTTGGAACATATTGCTGCAGAAAGCTGTGTCCTTGTCTAAAAGGAGTTCATGCGGCGCGCCACACTCGAGGAACACTGCCTCCAACTGATGAATCACGCTTGCCGAGTCCTGCCTTGCCAATTTCCTCCAAATGGAGAAACACGATGGACCACAGTCTGTTAAAGTTAAAAAATGGAAGGTGCCATAATGCGTGATATCCATTCCAATTCTCTGCCAATTCTCGTTAACTTCCAGCTTCCCCTTTTCCCACCTGACTGGCGCTGGGTCAATGGACTGACATTCCTCGCATTTCTGTATGACCGTTCTGACAGTTGCTTTTGTCGTGGTTGGACATCTTCTCCTGACAAAGTAGGTAGTGCGTCGCACCCCCGGATGTCCACTATCTTTATGAATAGCCATGATTTGACTCTCATCCAGCTTGTCTGTGTGGACCGCGCCTATCACTGGGTCAAGACCGTTTTTCTTTTTCATTGCCTCAAACCACCGCTGTGGCACTCATGTCAGTCGGTCAGCAATGTTTCGTACTGATGGAACCAGCGTCACATCCACTGTCAGCCCGTACTCTTTCACGAGCTCCTTAAGAGTGCTTAATCGCCTCCTAATAAGCATCTCGCTTGCTGCTTTGGTGCGTACTCGCGCCTTTCCAGTTAGCGTGTCCGAGACCCAATGGTATACGCAAACAGAATCTGTCTTTATGTGTAGCACCTTGCTCTGCCACTGGAGAGCCAAATTGATGCCTTTCAATACGGCATCCAGTTCAGCCAAGTTGATATGTTGAGAGTTATCTTCAGGTCGCAGTCAACATGCATCTTCCAACACAGTTTCACACATCTCCAAGGCTGCCCCAATTGCTAGGGAGCTAGCATCGACCCATACATTCAGCTCTTTGCCGTCCACACACCAATTTCCCTGTGCCGGATCGTTCTGCTGTGCAGATTTTAAGGTTTTGAACATCATACGGTGTAGTACGGCGTCCCTTCCTTCATCATCCCAGCCCTTCGTTACCGAACTTACTCTCCTTCTGAGTATTCCGCAAGCCACACGAAGCCAACCGCACACCGGAAAGTGCCCGACAAGTCGACCACACAGGGAAAAGATTGTTCGTCGCGTAACAATACTGGGAGCCTCCGGAATTGCATTTCCTCGCTTCCACCGCAGTTCATTGCGTTCCATCCTGACTGCTAATCCCAGCACCCGTGCACCGTCCTTCAACTGCTCCGGGTTCTTGCACTCCAACCCGAACTGTGCGAGGTGTTCCCTCACACGGGTCACGGGCACCACGTCTTTATTGACAAAAATGTCATCAATGTAAGCAGATGCTGCGCGGCTTATAACTTCTTCCTGAGATAGTACTTCGCTGACAATTGCTCTCATTATCAAGGGAGCCACATTCAAACCAAACCCCAGACGGGTCAGACAGTATTTTTTCCCATCGATTTCCACAGTCTGGTATGGCCACAGTGTCTCATGGACCCGGACTTGTAGGTATGCTCTTCTGAGGTCCAGTAGAGACACGTTAGCACCTTTTTGTCACGCAGCTTAGCCGCACAAACATCTGCGTTGGCCGTAAATGCGTCTACGTAATGATTTAGCTCCCGGTAGTCCATCACCAGGCGCACTTTGGCTTTGTTCTGCTGTATCACAGCCATCAGGGGAATTAGACCTTTGGGGGGTCCCAATTTATCCTCTGGGTATGGCACGAGCCAACCATTATCTATCCAGCTGTGGAGCTCCTGCGTGTATTCTTCACGAATTTCTGCTGGCACTGGGTACTCTGACACTCGATTATGCAGCCTTTCAGGGGGGTGGTCCACAGACCATTTCCACGATGCGGTCCACGTTCGGTTTTGATGGTCAAAGGTAGCAGTGAAATCTGGTTCATCGATAGAAATGGCTGCGCATTTAATACTTTTCCTGGCGCCCAGCCGCACTGATCCTGTAGGCTTGACAACGACACCTCCTAGAGCTTTTATGGCGTCGATCCCTAGAAGAAAGTCAAATCCCAGTGACTTGCCATGCACCACCAACACATCGACTCTGGCAGACACACCTTCATCAGTGGATACAGAGACCGTTCCAACACCGCAGCACGCATGGGACATTCCACCAATTGTGTTGACATTTACGTTTGTTTTTCTCCAAGACCGGCACTGGTCTGCATGTAAAATTGTCCTGGAGCATCCTGTATCAATAAGCGCCAAACATCGCGTCCCGTCAACATGGATGCTTATCACCGGGAGCGTCGTGTTCACATCTTGGTTGGGAAGGAGACTGGCGCTTATGCGTCCTCCCCTTGCTCGTTTCCCGAGCAGTTCCGAGCCCAGTGTCCACTCTCAACGCAACGGTAACACCGTGTTCCACGTTTTCGACAGTCCCTTGCAAGGTGGCCTTTAACATTGCATTTGAAACAGGTCACGTTAACAGGATTATTCTGGGCCCTGTTGTTGGATGAGCGTGTGGCTGCAACCACATCCTGATTTTGTTTACCAGTCGTCGTCAAAATTCTTGCTCTCGACATTAGCTCCCCCATGGTCAGGGCTTTGATGTTCGGCACCTGTTAAAGAGCAATTGAGATGGTGTCAGGGAATCCAGTGAAAAAAATTAATTTTGTGAGTCTCTCTAAGCTTTCTCCTGTGAATCCGGCCAATCCAACCAACTGCCTGATTTTGTTGGCATACACATCCACACATTCACCAGCCCATCTAACCATAGTTATTTTTCTATATGCTGCAAACGCGTCATCAGTAAATGCCTCCTTTAATCGAGCCTCAATCTGGTCTATTTTCTTTTGATCGTCCTCCTCCATTTCCATGTAGAGGGCCAGTGCATCGCCTTCCAGGTATAAAGGTAGCAGACTCGCTACGTCATCCACCTGCTGAAGTTGTGCGACAAGTCTCACTTTTTTCAGCCACGCTACAACGTCTCCCTCGCCAGAGAATGGCTTGATAATATCACTGCTTATCCGCACCTTCGCCATATTCGGGCCGGAATAGCTTGAAACAAAAATGTAGTAGGCAAAAAAAAAAAAATAAATGTTCTGTCAGCAACAGTACAACTTCAAAATAGTCAATATCGCCCACCTCCAGAAGAGAGGGAATTCCTGTCCGTGATAACCGTGGTAAAAGAAGACACACTCCAATCGCCAGAAACACCCACACACACAATTTGCAGGACACTGCCGACTCATCTCTAGCCTCCTGCTTTTATAGTGGCCGGGAATTATCCATTTGCATAATCACATGAGAAAGAAACGTGATTTTCCGAGAGTTGCATGGGGTAAACGCTATTAAAAACCCCTGGGCGCCATCTTGGAATTCTCTTTTCCCCCCCAACCGGTGACACAACAGACGTGCCCGAGGTAAGCTCTTTTTCCCCTCATTTTAGTTATTGCTACTTCTGCTACAGATAATAACGTCTTTAAAGTGTCAAGAACAGCACTAATATTTAATGTAAATGTATTTAAATTGGCAAAAAAACTAAAAACATAAATGTTATGAATGGGCCACCAGTTCGCAAGTGCAAACTCAGAAATTTTAGAATAAAAACAAGAAACCATGAATTATTGGACAAAAAGTATTTATGTCAAAAATTTTACAGAAATGTAAAATATCTTTTTAAAGACTAAAGTTTATTGAAATTTTCAAGTTATTAAATAAGGAGTAGAGAAAAGCGTCAGAAAGTTTTTCAGTTTCGTGGTAGGTATGCATGTGAGTTTACCTTCTGAATGACTTTATACACTAGAGGTATAGTAGCAAGCTTCAAGGAAAGTCTGAGTGTTGACGTTGAGTCGAGGCACATCATTTGCAGTCCCCTACCCCAGAAGAACTCTGCTTTCAGTTGACTGTTTTATATGCTTGGTTAATTTTTACTTTTTAGTTGTTACTTTTTATGGGTTCGAAAATATTTTGAGTTCACACTTTTCAGTGAAAATTGATTTGAAGAAGAGAATGGATCTCAACAAAGCAGAGAAAGAAAAGGGATGGCAATTAGAGCCATTTGGTTTTGGCATTCGTCTGAATCGTATCTCAATGTAAAAATCTGATGACGTGAAAAGGAAAAAAGAAAGAGAAAGTCAACTGAAATAAGAAAGAAAAGGAGTAGCTTATACCAGCTCATTCGTCTCGCACATCAATTTTTTAATCTACCATGCTGATATTCACTGACAAGTTAACCATTTTTTCGAAATGAACATGTTTATGCTTGTTGACTTTTCTTACCTGTATCTTTGAAAAATTCTCTATCATTATAGTGAACCATTATTGTGCTTACCATTTCATGTTGCTAGTAAATGCAAGCACTTGTTCTAGGAAAATATCATTGTTCACATACAAAAATTACTTAAGATTCATTGTAAAGTTTCTAAACAAGAAATATTGTTTTCATCCTATTTCTCAAGTTTCTATAACTGGAGTTATTTCATAAATTTCAATTCTCCGCCTTAATTCTACTGACCCACTTAAAAGAAAATATGTATTTTCCAAACTATTAATATTTACTGATCAGAAATAATTTATTTCTTACAAAAATAGTTTTCTCTTCGGTGTGTACTAAGTGTGATGATATACGGAAGTGAAATCTGGTGAGAGAGGGTTGAGGACATGAGTTGTATAGAGAGAAATGATATGAGAATGATACGATGGATCGGTAATATGATTCTAAAATGCAGTTTTAGTTTTGATTGAAAGAATGGACGAGTTTTCGAGCTAGTAGATGAACAGTTAAAGTTAGTTGGTGGAGGTAAGAAAACATGAGAGGAAATGACAAATGTGAACGTGAGTGAACGAAAGATAAATGAAGATCTGGCCAAGTTTGGAAATCAATTTCTAAAAACGTCTACGTATCATCAGCATTTAACTCCATATCAAGATCCATCATCGGGCAGTGTCGAGGCATCATTCAAGTCCACATCAGAGCATGTCTTACTTAGAGGAAAGTCTGTGAGGATGTGTGTGGTAGTCTGCATATTGGTGCCGCAGAGACACCAAGCGTCCTGTACATAGCCTCACTTGTGCAGGTTGTTCCGTGTTTTGGCAACCTTCGCTCTGGCCCTATTAAGTGTTACCCATTCTTTCCAGGAGAGTTCACAGCCTGCTGGTAAGTTTTCTTTCGGTGCTGACTCATTCCATCTAAACAGGTGAAAGGACGCTGGTGTAGTAAGTCCGAGACCTGTGACCGTGTAAAAGATCTTGTGAGATGGTAGTCGCTGCAATACTTCTTGATGTCTAATTAGGGAATGGCGATTGTCATCGCTCTGCTTATCAGACTCTGCCTTCACTTTCACATCTGTGGAAGAGCGATTCTGGACATCCTGTAGACAGATGCAGATTGGTCGATTTCAGGTTGGTAGTAATCGTCCTGCATGTGAAATAAACCTAATGAGTAATAATCTAATGACTGAAATATTTTATGTGAAATTTTTGAATGAATTTTATGAAAACATTGCACAGTTTGTCCTTACAAATGAAGCATTTATAGATTTATGCAAACATCGCCCCATTATTTGAATAATAATTATCTAAAAATTAAATTAAACCAGAAAATAAATAAAAATTAAATGAACAAACACCGGAAGGAAAGTGCTATTTTATGATTAAGTTTGTCTTATAAATAAATAAATCTAAATGTGCATAAAACAAAAAGTATTTTTTTTTTTTTTTTTTTACACAGTGATCACCACTTATCAAGGCCCGAAAGCCACTCAAGGATAAGGGTTATTGCAAGTACATCACGTTAGTGAGGAGATTTTATGAAGTGTTTAATTAGGGGGGCGGTTCATAAGGAATTTGTTAACATTAGACTTGAAGACATCCAAGTTGTAGTCCGGAGGGAAGCAGGCAGACGGAACAGAGTTCCACAGGCGTGCAGTTCTAAGAAAGAAGCTTTGCTCATGAAATCCACGTTTTGATTTAGGCACATATATAGAGTGGGGAAAATTTTTCACAGTGGATTCAGCTAGACGGGTGTTTTTCGTGAAAGATTGGCGAGGGGGGACCAGGGATTGGAATTCAGACGAGCACCTGCCATGAAAATAACGATAAAACAAGGATAGGCTGGCAACGTCTCTTCTGTGGGAGAGGGGTTGCAGGGTAGAGAAAAGGGCATCCCCCACTAAACCACGAAGTCTATTTTGTACTCTGTCAAGGCATGATAGGCTGTTTTTGGCAGCTCCTGCCCAGATATGGCAACAGTATTCCATCCTTGGCCGTACTTGGCTTTTATATAGATAGAGAATTGCATCAGTAGTGAGATATCTTCTGGAGCGGTAGACTTTCTCATATCGAACCAAGTTAGTCCGTAACAAATGCTTATTTTTTGTTTGTTTTTCTTGCCATCGCATACTGGCCTGTGAGAAACACTTGTACACAAGTAAATTTACTTCAACTATGTTGAATCTGTTCTCTTCGTTAAGTTAAAAACAAAGAAGTGTAATGCACGTTTTGTTTTGTATATTCTAAGAACATCTTAGGAAAAAAGATTATGCATGTGTGTATATTATTTGTAATCTTAAAATAAAAGTTTAAAAAGTTTTATAATAGCTGTGTAATTGTTGATTGGTCAATGAACGAACATACGGTGTAATACGAAAAAGTGAATTTAATTAGATTTATATCATATTTCTCTTATGTGTTTTGAGTCTTCCTCAGTTTCTGCAGGACCTAAGCAGTTGGAGATTGTTTCAGCATAGAATTCCAGTCACAGGGGTATCCATTGTTATATTCTAATTTTCATTTACATTTTCAACAGCATACTTAAAAGATATTAAACTTTATAATAAACCTGAATATCCTCTTAATTTTAATATTTTTTAAGAAATTCTTACCAGATTTAAATGGCTAGGTGAATAAACTAAGATACTCTAAAAAAACTGATTAAAAATATATTTTGACTTAGGTTTATTAATTAAAATAATTTAAAGTATTAATTAAAAAAAATAATTATTTCAAATTGTTTTCGTGGAAGTTGATCTACCTTTTTCAGTTTTACTAATGCACAATAAATACAATTGCAACTAAGTGTAGTAGAAGTTATTGATGGCAATTATGATCACAGAATCTGACGTATATTTTCTGTCCTGTCGATACCTCTTCCCTTTCCCTTTGAAAAATTAAAGTATCTTCTATAAAGCCATAAACATATACAACTTTTTTCCGTTACAATTTTCTGCTACCAAACAACCAAACCTAACACAACAAATAAATTATTTGAAAATATCAACAATTTGAATCTTAAAAACTTTTACCAAAATGACTGGATTCGGCATTAAATAACCTGAAAAGGGTTGATATGCCGTAAAACAACCAAACTAAACGAACATATATTTTCTGTAATACATTTTTGTTAATTATGCCATTGCATTTGTCATGATTATTACCAGCATTTCAAGACTACAACAAAGATTAGACATCAAAATATATTTCAATTTCTTAACAAATAAAAATATTCATCATTTATGTTCATCATTCGTTATGCATTTTATGAGCCGAGTGCCAGATTCAACTAGTTACCATCTCAAGATGGACCCTTCCAAAAGATTTTAGTCTCGACAATATGAAAAAATAAATTGACAGTTATTCACGTGGTAAAGATACAAACCTTTGAAGAAAAGAGCTATTTACGAAATTCCATATAAAATTGATAAAAGACAATGTCAAAGATTTAGCATGGAATAACTTGTTGATGATATCAGCGTTATAAATCTCCTGGAAAAATTGATTAATGTAAAATAATGATCTGTATGGTCCCGTGCTGATTGTCTGTTTGCTTTCTTTTCTTTTTTTTTTTTTTTTTCTTTTTTTGTCTTGACTTTTAAGTTTTGCCAATCATTTCCCATTATAATTGATCATCGGAAGTGATTGATAGATCGATAATACTGTTTCTGCGTTTGTCAACTTATGGATGTTGTCTGCTAACAAACGATAGAATTGTAATTCGGATGAATCGTTTGAGAGATCTGTGAAATGTAAGTTTTAAGTGAACCAAATTTTGGCGGGAGCTTTTCTAAATCTCCTGCATCATTCAACTACGAATATATTTCTAATTCCATATTTTCTTTATTGTCGACACTTAAGTAGCAGAACAATAGTAAGTGTTAGCTACTAGTCCATGTTAGTGGAATACGCACTTTCTTTTATATCTTTAAAACTAATAAAGAATTAAACGAAAATATGGAAGCTTCTAGAAAGGTTATCAACCGTCTTAACGTGCAACTAAACCCTGTAAAATGTGAATATGGTATAACCAAACTAAAGTTTCTAGGGCACTTATTGGAAAATGGAACAATCAGTCCTGATCCAGACAGACTTACACCACTAAAAGAATTACCGATTCCGAACTGCAGTAAGTCACTCATGCGGGCTCTAGGTCTCTTCTCATACTATTCACCATGGATAAAGAATTTCTCAGATCGGATTTCACCTTTATTAAACATTACGTCCTTTCCTATCACTGAGAAACTCAAAAATCAATTTCAAGCCATGAAAGATGAAATTTGCAAGGCTTCGGTTGCAGCCATTGAGGATGAAGTTCCTTTTACGATAGAAACTGATGCATCTGCGACAGCATTAGCAGCCTGCCTTTCCCAGAATGGAGTCCAGTAGCATATTTTTCCAGAACCCTAACGCAGTCAGAGCGTCGACATTCAGCAGTGGAACGTGAATAGGCAGCCATTGTAGAATCTGTGCGTAAATAGCGTGACCTCTTACTCGGTCGACACTTTACCATTATTACTGACCAACAGGCTGTATCATTTATGTTCAACACGCAGACACCAAATCGTATTAAAAACGATAAGCTGCTTCGGTGGAGACTTGAACTTTCAAACTATTCTTATGAGATAGTATATAGACCAGGTTCTCTTAATAACTCTGCAGATACCCTTTCTCGATCATGCGCTGCTTCGCGCTCATTATCACTAAAGGACCTGCACGCAGCACTTTGTCATCCTGGAGTAGCGAGACTCTATCACTTTGTGAGGCAGAAGAATCTACCATTCTCCATGGAAGATGCTAAGCGCACCTGCGCTGAATGTCAAATATGTGCTGAACTAAAACCAAGGTTCTTCAAACCTCCATCAGGTCGATTAATCCATTCCCGCTCCCCCTTTGAACGTCTTTCAATAGATTTCATGGAACCGAAACCATCTACGAATAATCTCAAATACCTACTCGTGATTGTAGATGAATATTCATGCTATCCTTTTGTCTATCCATGTCAGGACATATCAACAAAAACTGTTATAAATTGTCTCCAGAATTTATTTACCTTTTTTGGCTGCCCAGATTCCATCCATAGTGATCGAGGAAGTCAATTTATTTCATGTGAACTAAAAGAGTTTCTCTGGCAACACGGAGTTGTGATTATCCACTCAACTCCATACCATCCAATTGGCAATGGACAATGCGAGAGAGTAAATGGCACAATCTGGAAAACGATCAAACTTGCACTCAAAACCAGGCAATTGGACGAACGTCACTGGCATGAAGTACTCGACATAGCTTTGCACTCTATTCGATCGCTACTTTGTACAGCAACTAACTCAACCCCACACGAGAGAATGTTTAACTTTTCCAGAAGGTCGGCCACCGGATATACCTTACCCGAGTGGCTGCAAGGAGAACCGGCCCTCCTTAGGAAGTTTGTCCGCCAACACAAGTCAGATCCCCTAGTGGAACCAGTAGATATAATATCTGCAACTCCCAACTTTGCCAGAATTCGTTTCCCTGACGGCCGTCAGTCAACAGTCTCAACAGAAGACCTAGCCCCCACTCCTGTCACTGACCCTTCCTCTACAAACTTGGAATCTCCTGTCTCCCCTGATCATGGTACATCACCAGATTCTACTACTCCATCAAACATCCGTGAACCAGAGTTGATTGATCAACAGGAGACCCCAAAGAATAATACCTCACCAAATGGAGAGTCTTTCTCTTCAGCCGACAAAACAAAGTGTTTAGAAATAGAAGAGCAGCAGCAACAGTCTGACTCGAAGAAGGGCGTTTTCAAATTTCTTCCAGAAGCTACAAAAAGGGGAAGGAAGATCACCTGCAACCCGAAATATAAATAAAATGTGGTGGAGAGTGTTGTGAGTTTAGAGCGCTAGTGCGCATGCGCACCAGATGTTTACAAATAGAACGAAATTGGCGCCTTTTCTCAGCTTAGTCGTTCGTTACTGACCATGTTGTTGTACCTGCTGAATTTTATTTTGAATAAAACCTTTCTAATATCTTAAAAGGTCTTTATTTTTCATTACACGAATTATTATTTGGTAATTCCTATATTTACTTTTAAGGAATTATTATTTGGTAATTCCTATATTTACTTTTAACGAATTATTATTTGGTAATTCCTATATTTACTTTTAACGAATTATTATTTGGTAATTCCTATATTTACTTTTAAGGAATTATTATTTGGTAATTCCTATATTTGCTTTTAAGGAATTATTATTTGGTAATTCCTATATTTACTTTTAAGGAATTATTATTTGGTAATTCCTATATTTACTTTTAAGGAATTATTATTTGGTAATTCCTATATTTACTTTTAACGAATTACTATTTGGTAATTCCTATATTTACTTTTAAGGAATTATTATTTGGTAATTCCTATATTTACTTTTAACGAATTACTATTTGGTAATTCCTATATTTACTTTTAAGGAATTATTATTTGGTAATTCCTATATTTACTTTTAACGAATTATTATTTGGTAATTCCTATATTTACTTTTAAGGAATTATTATTTGGTAATTCCTATATTTGCTTTTAAGGAATTATTATTTGGTAATTCCTATATTTACTTTTAAGGAATTATTATTTGGTAATTCCTATATTTACTTTTAAGGAATTATTATTTGGTAATTCCTATATTTACTTTTAAGGAATTATTATTTGGTAATTCCTATATTTACTTTTAAGGAATTATTATTTGGTAATTCCTATATTTACTTTTAAGGAATTATTATTTGGTAATTCCTATATTTGCTTTTAAGGAATTATTATTTGGTAATTCCTATATTTACTTTTAAGGAATTATTATTTGGTAATTCCTATATTTACTTTTAAGGAATTATTATTTGGTAATTCCTATATTTACTTTTAAGGAATTACTATTTGGTAATTCCTATATTTACTTTTAAGAATTATTATTTGGTAATTCCTATATTTACTTTTAAGGAATTACTATTTGGTAATTCCTATATTTACTTTTAAGGAATTATTATTTGGTAATTCCTATATTTACTTTTAACGAATTACTATTTGGTAATTCCTATATTTACTTTTAAGGAATTATTATTTGGTAATTCCTATATTTACTTTTAAGGAATTACTATTTGGTAATTCCTATATTTACTTTTAAGGAATTATTATTTGGTAATTCCTATATTTACTTTTAACGAATTACTATTTGGTAATTCCTATATTTACTTTTAAGGAATTATTATTTGGTAATTCCTATATTTACTTTTAAGGAATTAATATTTGGTAATTCCTATATTTACTTTTAAGGAATTATTATTTGGTAATTCCTATATTTACTTTTAAGGAATTACTATTTGGTAATTCCTATATTTACTTTGTTTTTACTTACTTACTATTTTAAAAGACTTTGTTTTGTTTTTATTTTTTCTTTCAATTTTTATTTTCTGATGATTTTTTTTTCACTTTTACATTTTTGTTTCTCATGTTTTTTCTCTTTTCTTCTTGTTTCTATTTCCTTTCTCTCTCCACTCTCTCATCTCTCTAACTCTCTTTCCACTCTATCTTCCTCTTTCTCTCTCTCTTTCAACGCTCTCTCTCCCCCCTTTTTATCTCTCTCTCTCTTCCCACTCTTTATCTCTCTCTTTCCACTCTATCTCTCTCTTTCAACTCTCTCTCTCCCCACCTTTTTATCTCTCTCTCTCTCTTCCCACTCTTTATCTCTCTCTCTCTCTCTCTCTCTCTCTACTGTCTCTTTTCACTCTATATCTCTTTACGGATACTGGAAAACAAATAACAGTGGTTAATTCATTAATGCCTTAATTATCAAAGTACCTCTGATCCTCCAAAATTTCCGAATTTAATAGAAAGTTGTATTTGTTCCAAGGAAAACAAAAATGTCAGAATAAATACAATCAGAGAAAATTTTTCAGGTAAAGAATTAATCCAGTCACGATCAGCATTGCATACTGGTCCTCTCATCTCAAGATGGAAAATTATCAGTGAAGAATTCAAAGAGATTCCGTATATAGTAGAACCCCGGGATACGGTGGCACTAGAATACATTTTTTTTTTTTTCGTTATGATGTGAAATAAGATATTTTTCTGGACCCTGGTTACGGTATTTTCCCCGCCTTATGGTGTATTTATAATGTTATTTTTTTTTTTTTTTTTTATTCAATTTTCACCCCAAACAAGGCACAG
Organism: Euprymna scolopes; assembly: GCF_053919585.1. Taxonomy (NCBI): domain Eukaryota; kingdom Metazoa; phylum Mollusca; class Cephalopoda; order Sepiida; family Sepiolidae; genus Euprymna; species Euprymna scolopes. Next base: position 164,470,190 of record NC_136486.1, read on the forward strand.
TGCCACTTTGAAGCAGGGGACTACTATTAGGGAATTAATTAGCGGGGTCATTATGAAGGGAGAAGAGTAGAAAGATGTTTGTTAACATTACACTTGAACTTCTGCATATCATTGCAGTTGGGAAAGCAGAATCCCGGAAGGGAGTTCCAAAGACCCGCAGTTCCGGGGAAGAAACTATTGGAGTAAAAGGCTTTCTTGCACCTAGGGATCTCCACTGTAAAGGGATGAGACTTAGTAGCTTGTCGGGTTTGTCGGGGGTAGTTACGTCGGGGAGGTACAAGTGTTTGCAGTTCGTCAGAGCATTCACCATTAAAGTATTTGTAGAACAGGCAGAGGGATGCAACATCTCGTTGATGGGACAGAGGTTGAAGCCCAGATGACAGTTCAGGACCTATCAGGTTTGCGACTCTTTTTTGAACCCTGTCCAGGAGCGAGAGACAAGCAGCAGATGCACCAGCCCAGATGTGACAACAGTACTCCATACATGGGCGAATGGTTGCCTTATAGAGGTATAGGATACTGGCAGGCGTAAGTAGTTTTCTAGCACGGTAGAGGGAGCCAACCTTCCTTGCAGCAGCCTTGGCAATGCTCTCAATGTATCTATTCCAGTTCATATTCCCTGTAAACGTTAGGCCGAGGAGTTTAAAAGAAGTACTTTCAGGCAATGTGTTTTGGCCATTGCTATTGGTGGTAGAGAAGGTTTCTTGTAGTTATTGAAGGAAACAAGCTTAGTCTTAGCAGCATTGAATGAGACCAACCATTTTTGTCCCCATTCCACTACGGATTGGAGGTCATCCTCTAGTGTTTCTGCCATTTTCTTGGATATGTGTTCATTTGTTTTCCCCTCATATCTGTTATAGAGAGTGGTGTCATCGGCAAATATACCCATCTCCGAAACAATATTATCAGGGAGGTCGTTTATGAATATCAGGAACAATAGAGGTCCAAGGATAGACCCCTGAGGCACTCCCGCATTTATGTCATATTGTTTGGATGTACGTCCGTCGAGGACAACTTTGATTTTTCTATTACTTAAGAAGGATTTAATTACGTTATGAATTCTTCCAGTGATTCCATATGATCTATACATGTGCAATATATACTGTACTGTATTTTGTTACTAATTTTAATGCGATATCCCGGGGTTCTACTGTATTTTATAAAGCAGTTCTGGCATCTGATTCGTTCGTTCTCCAGTCATTATGAATAGAATCGCCTAATCTTTGTGGTTATACTCTCTCATTAATTTTTGATTGCTTCAGTTATGGGAGACTTAAGGAGTAATATCATTCAAGGATTCATTCTTGATAGTCAGCTCGACAGATATTGGACCAGTTCACAAGCCTTTTACCTTTAGGACTAAGGTATTCGACTGGGTAGTGCCTAGGAAGTTGACCCTTCTAGGTCTTGCCATCTGGCTTAGGGTGGAGTAAGTTCATTGCTTACTGATGGAAATGCCTCTCCTGGGAAATGCTGATAGGGTAGTTCAGACATTTTTTGCTAGGTCAGAGTGCTTTTTATTTTGGGGCGCCAGCTTGGCTTTCCGCCATCTTCTGACCTTGTGTCGAATCTTCCTGTGGTGGAAAGGAATTAAATAACTACCTTCTCATTAAGTCAAAGATATTGCAAGAGAATTCGATAGTATGTGGTAGAGCCCAGGAAAGTGAAAACCAAATACAAATAAAAACAGAATAAGGGACGTTTATCAATCAAATTCTTTTGACAATAAATCAAACAATGACTTTCCAAGATTTTTTATAATTGAATCTGAAAGCAGAAAGGTAAAAATGAGGGTTAGAACTCCTCCTCACTAACTCCTCTTAACTCTCGATTCTCTTCAACTCTTAATTTACTACACGAATTCTCAGTGTCTCTTTTCTTGTACTTGGCCAGCACAAAAATACTTTCAACAACTCGTCTGCTTAATCACTCAAGCAGCAGTAGTACTTTTCTTCTTCTTTTTTTCTCCTTTTTTCTTCTTCTTTTTTCTTCTTCTTTTTCTCCCAACTGACAACAAACTCGCTTCAACAAGACAACATCCAAAACACGAAAAACACCTGTCGCACAAAAAATGTCTTTTTATGCTGCCACTTCAAACTCCTGACAACACCTAAATTTGCATACATTTCCTTTTTTTTTTTTTTAATCTGAAGGGTTTCAGGTTCGAGTGCCAGTGTGTCTCTACAGCAAGCACATGCCAACTGTGTGCGCTTATTGCTGTGGCTCTCTACGCTGTTATCGCAGCATGTCTGGAAGATACACCTCTAATTGAAAAGATTATCATCAGGACAAATCCCAAGAGCATAAAAAAGGACCAACACTGTAATCCACTGGTGGAGGTTATTGAAATAAAACAGACAACAAATCTAAAAGAAACAATTTCCTACAATATCAGATGCAAGATGAGAAAGTCAGTGCATCCAACGTCGGGATTTTGAGGATATTGAGATGACCGATAAAAAAGGTGGAGAAACAATAATGACACATATATACTGACCTTTTTAATTCAGCAACAATTCCAAAAGAAGGTGAAAATTAACTACACTGCTAATGGCGTTGAACCCTACATACCAAACGCTTTTCAATGTTTTAAATGCAAAAAGTTTAGCTATGATAAGGATAGGTTGAGGCAACTGGTACCATACTAGAACATTACTCACATCTGTGCATGGAATATTATTGCCACATCTGGGTTGGTGTATCTACCACAAGTTTCACCTAGTTAGAAGACAGCGTCCAAAAATGAGTCTAAAGTCTAATAGGTCCCACACTATCAACCAAGCTCCAACCTCTGTCCCATCGCCATAATATTACATCCCTTTGCCTCTTTTACAAGTATTTTTGTGAAATGTGCTCTGATGAATTAATCGCAATTGTATTCTTTCTACGTACATTCACCTAACAAAACTGTTTAGCAGCAAAATCCTACCCCTCCAGTATAGAAATACTTAGATGCCAGAAAGACTTCTAATCTAGTAGCTTCTTCCCTCGGACTTCTAGACTTTGGAATTCCATTCCTGTTTCCTGCCGCTACTAACATGTAGACGTTTAAATATAATGTGAGCAGACATCTCTCATCTCCAGACAGGATTCCAATAGTAGTCTCTTGCATTCAAGTGGCAATATTCCTTGTTTGGGGGTAAACTTTAAAAAGAAGAGTTAAAAAAATGCTAAAAAAGGGAGTTTCATATTGAGGATTATTGCCAAAAAGGAAAAATAAATATTCAAACTCTTCTACGGATTGTTCTGTATGTTTAAGGCTGTACGATTTCTTTAAAAAAGGTGGGGGGGGGGGAAGATTATGAAAATGAAACGGATGAGAAATCTGTCATTTTCGGGGGCATGAAGGATTGCAGATGCTTTTAGGAGACCCTAATTCTATGCCAGTGATGTCGAAGCCACCACTAAGAAAACAGACCTCAAACTAGAAGTTCCCCACGTAATAATAAGCTGAATCTGCAAAACGGAGTAATTCCCAGGGTTTAATCAAAGATGGCTAACACCTGAGGTTAAAACAAAATGAAATGTCAAATCGGACAAAACAGAAGTGCGAATGGCGTCACGTTTTAGAGATGAGAGAAAAGAAAGGAGTTCAGATCAGTCTGTTTGTGGAAGTCGTACGACAGAGATAGCTAATAATGAGTCTCTTTGTGAAAGACATGCGCAGGAGAAATTGCCTATAATATAGGAAGGAAACTTTGATAATTGCTAAGTGCGAAATGTAACACCAACTTAACATTTGTCCTTATGTCACCATTACAGTTAAAAAGTTCAATAATTAATTAGCTAAGAGAACATTGTCTTTTTCTCACCAGAGTCAATTATCTCGGAAAATAAAATCTGTAGGAAACTCTCATGAACGTCTTGTGTTTTCCCTGCAGGAACTTGCATAAAAGAGACTATAAAAGCGATAAGAATAAGAGAGATTCATGTATAACCGTTTGGCTTGTGCATGATTTTAGAACATACTCTTTAACTGTTTCCGACTCGTGTCTCTGCAAAGTAAGTGAGGTGATCTTTTCCATTGGTATTGGTTGTTAGTTTTTCTTGTTGCTCTTGGAAGCGTTCTCAAACTGCAAATTACATAATGGTACCTTTTCCTCGAGTTGAGGACCTGTGCTTTCCGGAATAATTGGAAAGTGACCATGTGTAATACATGAATATTGTTGAATTCCCACTCGGGAACGCTGACCATGCAGTGATAATGGTAGAAATCGCCCTAAATTCTAGACCCAAAACTGAAGAGCCAGTGCTCAAATCAACGAGATTTATAAAAAGGCTGACTGGGAAGCCATCAGAGATCTTATCAGAGATGCCTCTTGAGGAAATATTTTTTCTCTTCCTGCTGAACAGTGCGCAAATGAGACCACTGAATGGTTCAAAACAGCAATGGAAGCACATGTTCCCATGCGGAAATTTTATAGCAAGCCCCACTCTCCCCAATGGTTTACTTCGACTTGCGCAACTGTCATTGCTCAAAGGCAGCAGGCATACCGCAGATTTAACCAACATAAGTCCAGTTCAAATAAACAGAAGTACATAGAAGCTAGAAATAACGTTAAGAAAGAAATAGCCACAGCCAAGAGAGAATTTACTGAAACCACTAAAAAACCCAACGAAGCACAAAAATTAGGAACTCGTGACTTCTGGAAAATCTACAACAGTGTAGTAAATAATGGGCAATCAACAATTCCCCCACTAACCAACAATCACGAGGTTGTTTGCTTAGCAACCGACAAAGCTAATATGCTTGCCAGCCAGTTTGCCTCGAACTCCACACTGGACCCTTCCAACCACCCCCTGCCTGACTTTCCTTTGTGGACAGACGCCACGCTAAACGATCTAAAAGTCACCCCTGCTCAGGTACATGCTATCAGAAAAAAACTTGACACTTCAAAAGCATGTGGACCTGATCTCATCTCAGCTGTGCTATTAAAAAAGTGCTCAGCCGAAGTAGCTCCAGTTCTCTCCAAACTCTACAACACATGCCTTAATGAATCATGCTTTCCGGGCTGTTGGAAAACCGCTTCTGTGGTACCAATATTCAAGAATTCTGGTGAAAGAACTGACCCATCAAATTATCGCCCCATTAGCCTCCTCCCACTTTTCGCCAAAATATTTGAGACCATAATTAACCATGCTCTAGTCCGGCATCTTACAGATGCTAAACTTCTGACTGACAAACAATATGGATTTAGACAAGCCCGTTCCACAGCTGACATCCTCACTGTAATCTCTGAACGTATATACCATTCACTGGACAAAGCGGGGGAGGGCAGAGCGGTAGCTCTAGATATATCTAAGGCTTTTGACAGGGTATGGCACAAGGGTCTCCTCAGGAAAATTAAATCATACGGTATCACCGATGCAGGAAGAGAGGGGATGACAACTCTTCGATTGTGCTTAATTCTCTTCAAGCCTCAGCTCGATTCTGCCAGTTTTGCTTCGAGGACCCGCTGATATAGTGAGGTGAGGTGTGGAACCGGAGCTGCTTCCTGGACCAATTGCAACTAGTTACGTCACCTCAGGGGAGGTTCTATCTTCCCCGATTGCACCTGTGGATTGTAGGCGCCGTTCTCACAATCAAAAGGTTAAGCCAGTGACCTCATCGGTCGGGTAACTGCACTCAAAAGCCAAACAATCCTGAGTCATCACTCGTTGGTATCGAAAACGAAATTATGTCTTTGTTACGTCTCTCAAAGTGACATTAAGTTGTCGCTTTCATAAAGCAATGAAATTTATAAATCCAATCTTTCTCTCAGCAGAGTTGGTTGCCGTCACCCGGGCACACAATGATACTTAAAGAATAAAGCAATCATATCTGCCCGGCATTCTCCAGTGTTTCAGGAGTTTCAGCTTCCCCCTAGTGGGGAGCCCAATCGCCCTGTGGGACGGTCATGTCACACAAATACTATTGCCACATCTGAGTATATACTGCTCAGATTACTTTCTTGCTTTGACAAAATACAAAATAAAGTTCGAAATCTAGTGGGAATTGGATCTCTTTGTTTTTACAACCTCTGGCCCGTTTGCTTAATATGTTACTACTTTGGTATGCCTTTGTAATGTCACAAGGCGACAAACTGATCTTAAGACACACGTCGCAACTGAAGAAAATCATCAAAGACAGCACCCGTCAACAACTAGAAGATGACGATTTCCCTTTAAGCAACGACCTGGGAAGACAGGAGAAGGAACATGAGTGAAAAAGCGATGAAGAAGAAACGGAAGAAACGGACCACCCGATCGCCCTCAGACGAGCAAAATCCCACATAAAAAACCCCGGAGATATACAAGCAGCGGTTTAGGGGATGAGGAAAGCAATATGAATACAAAGGAAGGGGTAGATATGACGTCACGAGCAGGAATATAAATAGAACTCACTAAGAGAAGCTCGGAACTCTTCAGCAAATAGCAAAGGCGTAACCCGGGATAGATTACATATCAAGTTTATTGCTTACTGTCTAGAGCACCTTTATAGAGGAATACCGACGAGGCTGCCCAGACAACCTAAAATATAAATCTCACCTGTCTGTTTGTATGTATGTATGTATGTATGTATGTATGTATGCCTAAAACTTTCGACAGAAGCAACAGATTTTCACGAGATTGGTATTGTTTTGAAGCTCGACCCTTCGGATGACAAATATCAAAAAATTTACCAAAAAGATTAATTCCTTCACCATCAACTGGATACTTTTCTACAAGTAGGGGTCGCTATTTTCGTCGATGTTTTCAAAAGTCATCGCCTCTTTTCGATTGACTAGCCTTAATTTAACCCTTCGCCACTTCCGATTTGCCGATGGACGCAATGTCACAGACGTCAGTCACTTAAAAAAAAAAATTACGTTCTTTTCCTCCTTCACGGTACGGCGCCCGAGTCTGCCAGCCTGCCTGTCTGCCTACTATCACTTTTTTTTTTTTTTTTTGCTCAATACACACCTCCGAACACCCAGGCAACGCCGGGCACCCAGGCTAGTTTAGAATAAGCAAGAGTGCACTTCCTTTAGGGACACTGGCTTGATTCTCTATCTTTTGACTTTGTGTCATATCCTTCTGCAGTTGGTAGAAAGTTAATACTGAGAAGGATATATCTGCATCTTTCCCCAGGCCTTTTTGTAGACATAATAAACGGTGTTCAAATTTATTGTAACATTTTTTTATCCAAGTAAGGAAGAAGTTATCTCCCCTTCCAATTATATATCTGATAAAGAGTAGTAAGATGTCATTTTCGAACAAATAGTTACATTATACATGCATACATGAAATGTTTACTATAAAAAATACAGGTTAAGCTTTTAAGATTTATGTAATGTTCAAACTTATTTGCCGTTTCAAAATCTTTATCTTATTATCGTTCCTTCTTCTTATATATCTATAATAGAGAAGTAAGATGAGGTAATTTCCAGGCAAATAGCAATATGATAGATATATGTACATAAGATGTTTTAGTATAAAAAAATAACTTCTAAGATTTATATACTGTCCAAACTTATTCACTGTTTTCCAAAAACCTTTTTTTTTTCTTTTTATAGAAACCAACCCTTCCACTCGTAAAGAAAGATTATTATAATTCCAAGTGCAACCTGGTATTCAATAATTGAAGTCACTTTAACAATTTGCATTTTCCTCTTATTTTTTTTTTCTTAGTAACAGCTGGCCAGTGGTCAAGCTATTCGTTCTGGCTTCCATTATTTCACACAAACGCATAATAGCCTGAGATCTCTAGCGAATGGCATTCTGTGAATTTCTAGTTTGGTGATAAGACATATTCACAACAGAAGTTTATTTCCCTGTGAAAGCAAATATGTTGCAAGGACAATATGACCTCAGCTGCCTAGGTGCTTCTCTTTGAATACGGGTTTTGCGGACATCCTTTAAAATTGGGTTTCGTAATACCTAGAGAAGAGATAAAGGTTGACACTATTTCTTTCATGATACCAACAATTTAAACGTTAACAAAATCAAATTTTACAATTACTTTTTAGCTGTCAATAGGAATAACAAATACATTCAAAGCAGCAAAATGAACAAGTACCAGTGACGTGCAGGGGTGTCCAAGTACCTGCTCGTTTTAAAAAAAGTGCCCTTTTCAGAGAAATGTATTATAGGTCTGTGCCCCATCGAGGCGGTGTCAATTGCTATATTTTTGCTGTTTTTTTTTTTTTCATTTGAGCACCTACCGTTAAAAAATTCTCTGCAAGTCACTGACAAGTACGGCGTTATTATTCATAGCAAGATTATTTTATGAATAGTTTATTCTGAATTTCTGTTTTTTGGTGGTCTTGTATCTATTAAGAAGTCATCTTTTATCAAGACTGAAAAGACCACTCGAGAATAAGGATTAATGAGATTTTCAAGTACACGGTGAGGTAATTCCTTAAATATTAGTAATGATGTTTTAGTAATGATGTGGGAAGAAACGGATTATTTAAGAGGACGGCACAATAACAATTTAACATTGGATTTGAATGTTGCAGTCAGTTGAGAAGCAGCCCCATGGTATTATGTTCCTCAGATGCTATATTATTGATTTTTTTAATAAAACTTAGCAGAAAAGCAATAAAAGCTGGTTGATGACGATATCTAAACATTATCGATATTTAATTATTATTCACATTATTTAAAGATTTCAAACAGTGGTTGTTATAGTAACCGCAGTTAAATCAGCGAATTGCGGCTAAGATTTCTGAATTTTTAAATTTGGCAGAAATCATCATCATGTAGGTCACTTTCTTTCAATATTCCAGTGCTTTTCTGTCCCTCGTAGTCTAGCGTTCAAATCCACTAATAGAAACGTCTCTCCAGGACCCGCATTGCCTTGTCTGGATTTTGCCACACCATTTTTTTTTTTTTTGTAGCTTGTAGACAATTGCTAAAAAAAAATTATGGTATGCAGATGCGTTCTGCTACAACATATGCAGCCACTCTTTCAGCATAACGCTTAACAACAGTGGACAGCAACTCGATATTGGAAACACCCAAGGATCATCAGTTTAAGAGAACTTGATTTCCATAACATGCAAAACTTTTTACTTAATTGTTGTTCTGCGCATTGTGCAGTAGTACTCTGTATTTTATATCTGATATTATGAGATACCTGAATATAGTTCTGTATTTGATGGTGTGGGGAATTCTTATGCTATTCTTGTAGTACAGTTGTATTCGATGGCATATCAAATATTACCAATGAACCCCCGTATTGATGGCATATACGATATATAAATAACGTGTTGCCATATTTGAGGATATATGTGATACCTTCAATGTAATTTTGTTTGATGTCACACAAGCCATCTTAAATTTAGATTAAATATTGTAGCACTTGCGTTGTTATAGTTTGACGTATAAAATAGGGGTATTATAGTTTCAAATACATATTTTTTTGTATACAAAATATTGTTACAACATTTTTTTTATATATTATAAGAACGTCAGAAACAATCTTGTTTTTTGTCGCATTTTTGTTTGGAAAATGTAATTTTGTAGTTTTGTACATTTAATAGTCATATAATCGCTATTTAGTGTAGGAATTTTATCACATATGTGGTTTTCCATATATAATTATGATGTAATAGGTCGAAGAATGAGAACATATTGTGTGGAAGAGGGTAGCCTCTCCTATTCCTGCGCTAAAATTACTAAACAATATAATACTAAAAGGGAGACTAAACAATGCATGGAATCGAATGAAGATCACTACTATATACTTTTTCACTATACTCATAATACCATAATCAATTTCTTTGTTTTTACTGTATTTTTCACCGCACATTTCGTCTGATAAAAGAAGCTGAAACGTTAGAAAACTTTTTGAACTAGTATCTTGCACATATAGTTTAAATTTCATGAAAATTGAATATACAAACTTGAAATTTTAAAGTATGTCCAGTCGTTAAATAGGTGTATATATATATATATATGTATATATATATATGTACTAGCAAAAGTACCCGTCGTTGACTGGGTTCAAAAACAGCCTACAGAAAATGGACTCTGATTTATGAAAGTATGATAGGTTATGAAAAGGGTTGTAAATTTGGGTTGAATTTGGGGGTATCAAAACCAAAGCAAAATATGATGAAAGTAAAAATATAATAGATAAACCTCATAATTTATTATACCATGCATGTTCACACTGAAACACTTATCACAATATTCTGTGGATCTATATTAAAAAACCTTGTTAAACTTTGTGACATATTTCCATTCTATGGAGGTCAGGCGCAAACGAACACCCCATAATTTTATTATACCATATTTCTTCAAACTGAAACATAATTATCAAAGTATACTTACGGAGATAGATATGAAAAATCTTTATTAAAGTTTGTGCCTATTTCCATTTTATGGAGGCCAGGCGCGAACACAGACCCCACAATTTTATTATACCATCCCTATTTAAGTTAAAACACACTTATCAAAGTATTATGTACATCTATATCAAAAACACTTGTAAACGCTTTTTTAAAATTTTTAAATTTTTTATTTCCATACTTTGTGAACCAGGCGCATACGCAGACTCCACAATTTTAATGAATCATCATTATGAAAGATCAAACATACCCATTCCTGTGTCTCAATACATCTTCTATTATTATATGTGATCAGTTTTCTATAATACTCAACCATATAGGAGCATATTCGTGACCAGACACACACACAGACGTTCAGCTTTATATTATAGAAGATATATATGCACACACAAACACACACACACACACACACACAAAGGAGTAACCGCTTATCAAGTCCTAGATATCTCTCGAGGATTAGGGTTAATTTTTTTTCTTAATCATTCAAGACAAGACATGATGTAAAGTGCTAAAAATAATCTCTCTCAAGATCCAAAACTTTCCAATGATAAATGTTACTAGGATAGTTTTCAACCCAGAAAGCAGTAATTCTTCCTGCTTTGTTAGAAATATCACTCATGCAATGTGAGAAGTAAGGACAAAATCGGGCAAGCGACAGTTATGAGGCTGTCGAAAGTAAACTCTAGATTCACATTCTACTTTCCGATTGGGTGCATAGAGAGTAATTTTGCGATTTAGAACGACTTTCATTGTCTACCCTAGAGAATTTTATGCATATGATATAGATTTTTATCAAGATAGGATATATTTAAAGTTTTGGAGGCAGTTCGGCCTCAACAGCTGAGGACACTTTGAGATTGAAAAAGTTAAAACACATAACATGAGCACGATTTTCAGTGGCAAAACAAGAATATAATATAAAATATGAAGAAACAAAAATACTTGAACTTATTGTCTTGCTCAACAATTGGTTCATCAGTAATTCTTAATCAATGAGATGGAGATCCATTTAGAAAGTTTTAAAATTTACTGATAAAAGTATCGCCATCTTCAAGAAAATCTCCAGAGTTATCAATCCCAAGAAAAGTATCAAGGAATCATATATCAGGCCTGTGCAAATATTTTCCCGATTTAAAATTTTATCTTGAAAATTTTGATTCATTAAAATAATGAGCTTTACTCTATAACTTGATTCCATCTGTCAACGACCTTATGTGTAAAATTCTTGAGGTTCTGATGTGAAATATGAATCTAACTCCTGCTTAATCTCCACTCTTCATGTTAATCTAAGGCTATCTAAATGGTTTTATAATCGTCAAATGATAGTCTGGGAGAGCTAGATCAGGAGAATATGCAGGATGGGACAAGATTTCCCAAGCAAATTCTCCTAGGTAATGTTTGATCAGTAATATTGCGTGAGGTCGAAAATTATCATGGTGGATGATGGCTTCCTAACGACTAAAAGTCGGTTTTAGGTTAACATGGATAAGAAAATATGAATTATGCTTTAATAACTTGAAACGTAATAAATTAATCATAGTTATATATTCAGAAGGAACAGTTTTCCTTTATCTAAACCACATAAAACATAATCTGTGTGAATTATCTTCCATAAGGTCAATATTTATTGACAACTAGTACAGACAACCAAAAGTAATAAGTTATTTGTAAATGGAAGTTCAGAATGTCTAAGAACGTTTTAGGTGAAAAAAGAGTTATTCTTCTGTAAGAAGTTTAGTTGACATGTTTATTGCAGCTGATGTCATGAGAGCTTGCGGATGGCATTTTGTATTTATAGGAAATTTTTTTAAAATGCTGTTGCTATGTTTAGTAGTTTTCAAATGTTACTAGTTATGCTTATCGAAGGTCTTCAGCTCGGGCGTCTAAGCTGGATTTCTGAAAACTGAGGAAGAGGAAGAGATTGCTAATGCTTGAATTTTACATTATGTTCAAAACGTGTTGATGAACATTTTCACAATTATGATTTGCTGAAAGCAACTGCTGATCGAGAATGTAACCAATCAAGAGCAGATAGCTGTAAACAACATTCACTGCTGCTGCTTGATTCTGCTGTTGGCGATAAGTTTAAGAATCAGTTACTTGCAGGAGAGACCAGATGAAGATTGTAATAAAATATTGTGCTGTACATCTGACACAAACATGAATAATCAGTCGGCACCACTATCCATTTCAACGCCACAATATGACTCCGTGTTGATATGCCGTAAAACGAAACAGTTAAAGACTCCCTTATTTACATTTCATATTGCAGTATTATGATGTTTGCTAGATTCTGTAGAGATGCCAGGATAGAAAATTAGCCAGGATTCTACCCTTAATGACTTTATACAATTTATGGTATCTGAACAGAACGGATAATAAAGTTAAGCTGTATACAAATTATGGTCGGCTTTATTATCTGGGGATGAATTAGCCAATCAGCTGCTTCATCTGTACATATATGACTCGGGAGATTTTCTGGGCAAAAATATACCATGAAATGTATTACCCCTCACCACACACGCACGCTCACTATTGTATGTAGAATGTTCATAAAGACCTACAAATGTTTTAGGTACTTCCTCTTATTTCTATGAGAAGTCTTGTCTGTGTGTCGGTCACATTTCGTTTGAAATAGTATTTCTATCATAAAATGTGCAGCTCCAATGGACACATCTGATTTTAGATGCATCCAAGCATCTGTGTGAGAAGCTCTGTCAGTCGGTATGGTAAACTTACTTCTTAGATAACATTTGCTTCCATTGTATTCTGCTGAAGTATTTTCTTTAGTCTGTCCAGCTGAATTTTAAAGTAGTATTTATTTAATTAATTGGTCAAGCTTAATCTTTAAATAGCATTTTTTAATGTCCAGCTTAAGTTTGAAATACCATTCTTTTTTTTTGGGGGGGGGGGAGTGTCTGTCAAGCTTAATTTTCAAGTAGCATTCCTTTGGTTGGCCAAGCTTAATTTTTAAATAGAATTTTCTTTTGAATGTCCTATTAAGTTAAAAAATATCATTTTCTTTATACGTGGAGATGAAAATTAAGAATTTCTGATCTTGTTAAATGTTGTACAAATAAACACTTAAATAACAATTCGATGTATTTAATCCCATTTCACTCTTCGTTTTAATTGTATTTAAATTTTAATAACATATTTTCAAACAATATTTTTACATTTGTATCTATATAGTAGGAAAAAATTGTGAAAACCAAAAAAATGGCTTGCCGTTAAAGTGTCTGCATATTATGTGGAATCAAGCTGCTGGAGCGAGGAAGAAAGAATCAAGATGGCAACGCCCACAACGTTTATAACTAATGATCTCGAAAAGTGATGCAAAATCTCGCTGCTCGTGTGCAAAATTTCATTGCTCGACTGCATAAAAGTAGGTCGTGTGGAGAACGCAGACTGTTGTATGAGAATCCTTGGAGATGATTGTATGGGAATCCTTGACAACAGTTATATGAGAATTCTTGGAGACTGTTGTTGCGTATTACTGAGTTACTTTACTGTCTTGTCTTTTTTTCCTTTGTGTGTTACATTAGGTAGTTTATTTTATATTTTAAAACTTGGAATTCTATGGAAAGTTTTTTTTTTTATTTCATTTGGATGATAGCTCCAATAGGCATTACTCTTATTAATTCTCCTGAAACAATGTAAACAAAAATATTTTTCATAATTTTATAGTTCAGGAGGAGAAGAACGTTGACTACTACACTAGCAGTCTAGTTTCAAATTTCAACTTGAAACACAATGTCTACCCAGATAAAGGAGCCTCAATCCAATAACACAACTGTCTGCTATTCATTATTGTAAACGTCTGAGAGTAAATGTTATAAAGATCAAAGTGATGATCAGTAGCTGTAGTGTTGGAAAGTTTCTGTGCTAGGTTTGTGGAAAGAGAGTTGAGTGCAACTCAATTTTTTGTGATACTTGTAAGCATTGGATACACAAGAAGTTCAGTTGAATTGCTGAGAGGTTGAGAGAGGATAACCATTAAGTGTAAGACAATAGAGATGGATGAAAACTCAGCTGTAGAGAAAGTGTATTTGTATAGTAAATCTATTGAGAAGTTTTGTTACTTTGGTGATATCGTTGGAGAACAGGGTGGAGAAGGTGCTAGTGTGATTACTTATTGAATGGAGTAAGTAATGTCAGAAGTTCCCTGAACTAACTAGCAGAGGATTATAACTGTTGACTGAAAAGAAGAGTCTATTAAGGTATATGTATGCAGTGTGGTGATGTATGGGATTGAAAACTGACCAATGAGGGTTGAAGTGTTGGGGATAAATGATATGAGAATGATACAAAGGATGTGTAATGTTAATCTTAAAAACAGGTTTATGTATGATAAGTCGGACTGAATATGGAGATATGTGCAGAACAGGAGACTTTGATAATATGGTCACATACAATGAATGGATGAGAGTCCTTGGTTAATAGATGTGGAATAGCTGTGGTAACAGGTTCAGTTTATAAGGGAAGATCAAGGAAAACATAGAATAAAGTGATAATAATGAACTTGAGAAAGAGAGGGATAAATGAAGACCTGGACAGAGATAGGTTATTTGGATCATTCGGACTACTTTTTTCATCTTGATTGTTACTTGCACAATGTTTCAATCAATATAACTTTTCTCATCTTCAACCTAGGAATGCTAGAGTAAGTTCACAGACCGTAACTGGTGTTGACCAAGGAGAGAGTCTATTAGGCAGTGTGATATAAATGAAATCTGGTTAATAAGGATTGAGGATATACGTTGCATGCAGACAAATGTAAGAATAACATGATGGGTGTCTTGTGTGAGTCTTAAAGACAGGCTTAGGTCTGATGAGCTCAGAGGCTGATCAAATCTGGACAGTATAGGGTGATATGTGAAGAACAAGAAATTCAGTAGTATGGCTACGTTGAAGGATTGGATCAGAGTTTTGGGGGTAGTAGATATAGAACAGTTGAGGTAGCAGGTTATGTTTATAGTTAAGTACCAAGGAAAATATGGGAAGAGTGATAGGGATGGACTTAAGAGGTAAGTTAGTTTGGAAGTCAGTGCCGAAAAGCTGTTCAATTCATATTAGTATGTAAAATGAACATTAACCATAAGGTATAGCAAAAAGAAACAAATTCATATGCCAATGGCTTTTCCTTCTTTCCTCTGATTTGATTTTCCCTCTCTTCTATGACAAGACCAGCGGCGATGGGACAAGGGCGAAGGGAGCAGGTTTTGGTGAAACTCGGAACTCCTAGTCTGGACCTGCACGCTGGCGGTGGACGCGTGATGGTCGCCCTCTCTTAGAACTTTGACTATCCAGAGGCTCGGTTCTGCATCTAAGACTGGGTAGGCCTATTGAGGACAACCGCTGCCCACTCTGAATAGGGACGACCCTAGAAAATGTAGGCTAAAAATCGGAAGTCACAACTGTGCCTGACTGGAAAGCCGCATACAGTGGAGCACCCTATTTTGCAGTCGAAACCAGAAAAATTAAAAAAACAAATCCACAAATTTAACCTTTGATGCATGGAACGTAAGAACCCTGCTAGACCTCAATGACACGAACAGACCAGCACGACGTACTTTGGTCTCAAAGGAACTCGCGGCTCTAAATGTGGACATTGCTGCACTTAGCGAGACCCGACTCTCAGAGGAAGGTAAGCTGAAAGAGAAGGGCTCAGGATACACCTTCTTTTGAAAGGGAAGGGATAAAGATGAAAAAAGAATACACGGAGTTGGCTTTGCTATAAAGTCACATATCGTGCATGATCATCAGCTCACACCAACAGCTGTAAATTAGAAACTTATGTCTCTTAGAGTCCCACTGTCTTCTGATAACTTCATTGCTGTCATTTCAGCATATGCACCAACCCTAGACGCCGACAGTGAAGTGAAACGAGAATTCTACCAGCAACTAAGCAAGCTTATAACTAGAATCCCACCACGTGACAAATTAATGCTGCTGGGCGACTTTAACGCAAAAGTGGGGAAAGACCATAAACTCTTGAACTCTGTCATTGGAAAGCATGGACTTGGTAAATGCAACTCAAACGGCCGCCTGCTGTTAGGACTTTGCTCAAAATTTGAGCTATTCATTACCAACACTCAGTTCCACCTCCTAAATAGATTTAAGACTACGTGGACACATCCTCGATCTCAGCATTGGCACCTTCTATCTGTCATCGTCCGCCAGAAAGATAAAAAGGATATCCCTATCACTAAATCAGCACTAAGTGTAGATGACTGTTGGACTGACCACCGTCTGGTCATCACACATGCTAAATATACCACCAGAAAGAAGCCCAAATTTGAATTAAAACAGCAATCTCGGAAATAATATAACCTCTCAAAACTTCACCTAACAGGTAAAAACAAAATACCAACACACCATCGAACAACAACTTTATATAAACCCAACCAATTCTTGCGACCTGGAAGAAGAATGGTTGTCAATCAGTAAGATCATTAATGAATCAGCCAAAGTCACAGTTGGTTTAAAGAAAAAGAAAAATCAAGACTGGTTTGATGAAAACTGTGCTGAAATTAATCAACTCATTCAAGAAAAGATAAATGCTCGCCATGCTCATGAACAAGACCCTCGAAGCCGACACAAAACCAACATCTACAGAAATCGCAAAAAACAGTGTCAATCAAAATTACGGGAACTAGAAAACTAATGGTGGCAGCTGAAAGCTTTAGAATTGGAGGGTTTTGCAGAAATTTCCATGCCGGTGTAAAACAAATTTTTGGCCCATCAGGTCCTCTATCGGAACACTCCTTGCAGCGGACAATGCCACCATCCTCAACGATCCACAATCAATTCTGGATCGTTGGAAGAAGCATTTTGCTACTCTACTCAATAAAGAATCTTCTGCAGATGAGGACTTTCTCAACAATCACGAGATTGTCTCCTCAGCAACCGACAAGGCTAACATGCTTGCCAGTCGGTTTGCCTCAAACTCCACACTGGACCCTTCCAACCACCCCCTACCTGACTTTCCTATGCGGACAGACGCCACACTAGACGATCTGAAAACCACCCCTGCTCAGGTGCATGCTATCATAAAAAACCTTGACACCTCAAAAGCATGTGGACCCGATCTTATCCCAGCTGTGCTATTAAAAAAGTGCTCAGCCGAAGTAGCTCCAGTTCTCTCCAAACTCTACAACAAATGTCTTAATGAAGCTTGCTTTCCGGGCTGTTGGAAAACTGCTTCTGTTGTACCAGTATTCAAGAATTCTGGCGAAAGGACTGACCCATCAAATTATCGCCCCATTAGCCTCCTCCCACTTTTTGCAAAAATATTTGAGACCATAATTAACCATGCTCTAGTCCATCATCTTACAGATGCTAAACTACTGACTGACAAACAATATGGATTTAGACAAGCCCGTTCCACAGCAGACATCCTCACTGTGATCTCTGAACGTATATACCATTCACTGGACAAAGCGGGGGAAGGCAGAGCGGTAGCTCTAGATATATCTAAGGCTTTTGACAGGGTATGGCATGAGGGTCTCCTCAGTAAAATCAGATCATACGGTATCACTGGTAGAATACTTAACATAATTAAATCCTTCTTAGATAAGAGAAAAATCCAGGTAGTCCTCGACGGTCGCACATCTAAACAATATGATATAAATGCGGGAGTGCCCCAGGGTTCTATCCTTGGACCTCTATTGTTCCTGATATTCATAAATGACCTCCCCGACAACATTGCCTCTGAGATGGGTATATATGCTGATGACACTACACTCTATGGCAGACACGACAGGAAAACGAATGAACACATTTCTAAAGAAATGGCAGAAACACTAGAGGAAGACCTCCAATCTGTAGTGGAATGGGGACAAAAGTGGTTGGTCGCGTTCAATGCTGCCAAGACTAAACTAGTTTCATTCAATAATTACAAGAAACCCTCTCTACCACCCATAGCAATGGCCAACGACTCTTTATCTGAGAGTCCATCTTTCAAACTCCTTGGCCTAACGTTCACAGGAAACATGAGTTGGAACAATTACATTGAAGGCATTGCCAGGGCCGCTGCAAGAAAGGTAGGCTCTCTCTACCGTGCTAGAAAACTACTAACACCCGAAAGTATCCTGTACCTCTATAAGGCCACCATTCGCCCATGTATGGAGTATTGCTGCCACATCTGGGCTGGTGCATCTGCTACTAGTCTCTCGCTCCTTGACAAGGTTCAAAAGAGAGTCGCAAACCTGATAGGCCCTGAACTGGCATCTAAGCTTCAGCCTCTGTCCCATCGACGAAATGTTGCATCCCTCTGCCTTTTCTACAAGTATTTTAGTGGTGAATGCTCTGACGAACTGCAATCACTTGTGCCCCCACGACGCGAGCACCCTCGACAAACCCGACAGGCTACTAGATCCCACCCCCACACTGTAGAGGTCCCTAGATGTAAAAGATCTTTTTACTCCAATAGTTTCTTCCCCAGAACCGCAAGACTCTGGAATTCCATTCCAGGTCCCTGCTTCCCCAACAGTACTGACGTGCAGAAGTTCAAGTGTAACGTGAACCGACACCTTGCTGCCCAAATCCCTACATAGTACCCCAGTAGTTGTTGCCCCTGATAGTAGCCCCCTACACCAAAGTGGCAATTTGCCTTGTTTGGGGTGAAAATGTAATAAAAAAAAAAAAAATAAAAAAATAGTCCCACAGTACCCAGCGCAATTATGGATGAATGCACCACCATCATTTACAGAATTTCTAATTGCAATGGAGCAAATGAAAGTAAATAAAGCTCCAGGGCCTGATGATATCCCCTTCGAACGTATCCACCATGGTGGACAACATCTGAAAACAAGACTATTCACTCTCATTCTTAAGATGTGGGAAGAACATCAAGTACCAAAGGATCTGAGAAACGCAGTAATATTCAAAAAGGGTGACCGAAAATCATGTGGCAATTACCGTAGGATTGCCCTTTTGTCCATAATGGGGAAAATCTTTGCCCGCATACTACTAATGCACACATATATATATATTTGACGCATGCAATTATTTATTCGATAGTTCATTTTTCTCCGGATTTCATTCCATGGCTCTTTCTTGATTACCCGGCTTCAGTCTTCTTCACATATGTATCTCCAATATTAGTAGGGTATTAGATGCGGGGTTTGTTGGTAGTCTCGGTTCTGTACCAGATTGATCAGGACTGGTGGCATTATCAAAAACCACGATAGCGTTCCCCACTTCATGCTCATCCCTATTCATTTCAAATATCGAATGGAATTTTCCTTTTAAGCGCTCTAATTGAGGGTTACTCTCATCCTCA
Source organism: Euprymna scolopes (assembly GCF_053919585.1). Lineage (NCBI taxonomy): Eukaryota > Metazoa > Mollusca > Cephalopoda > Sepiida > Sepiolidae > Euprymna > Euprymna scolopes. The sequence goes on from NC_136486.1 coordinate 164,489,792, forward strand.
TCTACTTTATTAGCATCTTTTCTAGCCCTTAGGATGCTATTGATGTGGTTTACTCTCCTTTTCTCATACACTAGAAAAGCTATTATCATCATCACGACCAAGATGATTATTGTAGGATATAACCATTTACTTACTTCTTCCCATCGCCATTTTTCTTGTTCGTTATTACTCTTCACTGTTCATAACTCATCTACTAACTCGCTCATAGCGGTCTCTCCGACCGGTTTCAGAAGAGGTGGAATTTCGTGAGATTCTATCTTCAGAAATTCCTTAGTGATAGGGATCCATACTTTCGACCACTTTACATGCGGTATTTTAATTAATGACAGAAAGTCATTCCGGAGAGCTCAAACTTCTCTGTAAGTTTATAGGACGGCAAGATCTCCATAGTTGGGCCAAACGCTGCACGACTCATAGGTAGATCTATAATGATCATAGGTGGATGAATAAGTATTTCACCTTGTTGCCGTCCCTTACAGACTTTCGTCAGCCTTTGCTTACTAGTTGAGGCAACTGTCCAAACACCATCCGAAAGATGTATAGCTTGGGGGGGGGGGGTGAATGTATCCACCGACACCTCTGCTCCACAGTGCTTATCAATTCCCTCAATTACTTTGGAATAATCGAACGACGCATAAGTTGTGTCCGTTAGTTGCATAGATGGGACTTTTTACTGCACAAACCTTCAGTGCATTCATGCTAAACGCTAGTGCTTCGCTAGGCGACAACACTATGAATTTGGTTTGGGCGGGGTTAAAAGCTATTCCTTCAGTTTCAACTTTGTATCTTGCTACTGCTCTCTCTTCAGTGACGTTATTAGGAAACGGTATCGGTAAATTAATTACGTTAAACACCTCGAAGTCGCTACCTCCACACAACAAAGGTAACTCAACCATTACGTAAATCTTATCATTTTGCATAATTGTAGCACAACTTAAGGTTTTATAATATTCCCATAGACACTTCTTTGGATCTACTGGTAAGCGTAAAGCATGTGGCAAGTCTGACTGAATCATCCCGAGTATTGTTTTTAAGTCTTTGGGAGGTATGATGCTCGGTGACATGTGCGCTAATGAAAGTAAATCTAATTGTGTCCTAACATGTTCCATTGCCAATGTCAATAACTGAATTGATGAGTCGAGTTGGTTTGTCATCATCATCAGTTCCAGTATTTGCCCAATTACAGCCTCTACGGTACTTATTCTTCTAGCCATAAAAGTCAAACTTCCGTTTAGGCTTGTGACCGTATGAGATAGCCAGTTAAGTCTTTGTCTATGTTCTGTTAGTTCGTATCTAGTAACATTCACTATCGATAAACTTTCCCCTACGACGTGCTTTATCTTCTGTTGATTTTCCTCTAAACCGCTTATATGCTTTCCTAATGCCTCTGTGTCACTTTCTGATACTGTACCGAATAATATGTGTAGTACTTTACCTACGAAAGGTAGTATAGATCTCTTTCTAACTCGTTTTTGGGTCCCTTCTGTTGCCAGTAATCCAATATCCCTAAAATATCCTCCAACGTATCGGAGTCTTTGCTTCATCTTATCTAATTGTCCTCCTAGTGATACAAATAACGCTGGATCAGAATTTATCCCAAGTTTTGATTGATTTTTCTGCATTTGCTGATTTAAGTTCGCCGCTAAGTCAACTTCATGTTCTAGTTCCCTTTGAACCTTCCGATATGCTCCCAGATCGATGACGAATGTCAAGATCCACTTAGAGTGTGTAATTGTCACCTCGCTGGTCTTCTTAAATATTGTGCTGTGCGTGTGGCGCAGCGCTACTGTCCATCCAGCCATCATTACCATCATCATTATCAGGCGACGCATCCTACAAATACACATAGTAACACTCTTTTATTATTTGTTCCATTTTTATTTCAAATACACATAGTAACGTTCTTTTATTTTACTACAAATACACATAGTAACGTTCTTTTATTATTATTTTTTATTTCAATCACTCAATTCAATTTCCCCAAATAACTTTACGATAGAATTAATTGGACTTTCTTCGTCGTCTTTATCTTCTTCATAGCTATCTTTAATTTTCCCTCGTTTTGAGATAACATTGATAGGTCGTTTTATGCTGCTTCTCAGAAGTCTAGGTCCCATCGCGTCGCCTATTACTTCTGGGGGCTGTGTCGACGGAATTGTATTGCTCTCTGATTCTTCAGGCCTATTCTCATTACCAGCTTCTCTATCTCTCCGCACCAATAATGGAATATCATCTTCAGATTCCCAACCCGTTTGTTTTACTATCCTATAGTACGGTTTCCATCTAGGATCTAATTTTCCTTTTCTAACCTGTGCTCTGTAGTATACCGGGTCGCCAACTCCATATGTTTTCTTAACCCTTCCATCGTTGACTCTTTTGTTACGCTTTTTCTATGCTGAGCTAATCCTTCGACACACTTCACCAAACAGAGAATGCTGCTGCTCAATTATTTTTTATGATTTTCTTCCTCAGTATACCTTTTTTTTTTTTTGGTAGTAGATTATCTAATGGTAAAACTACATCTCTACTGTGCACCAGGTAATATGGAGAGAATTTAGTCGTATTGTTATGTGAAAATCTGGCTGCTGCTAAGGCCTGATTCAAGAATAAGTCCCAATTCTTGACTTCGTCCTCTGATAACTTCGACAGTGTATCTCCCAAAAACCTATGGAATCTCTCTACTTTAGCATTGCTCTGGGGGTGGTATGGAGAGATGGTAATATGTTTCACTCCTAAATATCCCGTCACCTCCCTTATAGTGGCATTTACAAATTCTCTGCCATTGTCTGTCACTAACATACGTGGGACACCATACCTAGGGGAAATTTAATTCATAAGTATCTCCTCCATGGTCTGTGCATCCTTCCTTTGCACCGGGAATACCTCTATCCAGCTAGTTAACCAATCGACCATGCTGACTATATACTTATTTTCTTTGTTACTACTATTATATGGCCCTGAGACATTCATGCTCCACTTCTCAAATGGATATAATGGAATATCAGTCTTCATTAGGGGTGTCTTAGTGCCTTTAATAGCCCGCTTCTGGCAAGTGACACATTCCGTCACATAGGAGTGGATATATTTATACGGTACTCCTGCAGTATTTTACCCACCGATTTCACGATCTTAGCCGAGCGTTGATCGACATCCGTCGGAAAACGCCGGAACATGGCGAGCGGTACGACACTCTATCAGCCAATCAGGGCGCTTCAAACGAACGCGCAGCAGACGAATAATTTTCATTGAAATTACACACACATAGCGTTTCATTTCAGTTATTTTATTGTTCAAAGTAAAAATACACAGCCTTTCATTTCAGCTATTTAATTTAGCGATAAAAAAAAACAAAAAACCGGGAGCTGTTGGAAACATATTTATGCGAATTTATGTGGAGACAAAAATTTGGACACAACCCTTTTGTCTCCATAATAAATCAAATCGCGGAAGGCTACCCGGTTTGGGAAGGAGCTTCTTTCCACATCCTCTGAAAACCCTTTGCTCCCTACTTTGCCTCTCTACAGTCAGTAGAAAATCTTCCAGTCGGAACTAAAGATAAACAGTAATTGTTGTCCCCCCCCCACAAACATTACTGAAAAAAAACAAACAAAAAAAAACATTGTTGTTACTGTTTAATAACGGTTTGTTAAAAACACACAAAAAAAAAACATTGAAGTGTTTATTACTGTTGCTTACCCCCCCCCCCCAAAAAAAAAGCTATCGGAAAACAAAATGAACCAAAAAAAAAAAAAAATATTCAACAAAATAAATTTATTTTACTTTAAAAAAAACTTACGGTAAGTGTTTGTGATTTATTATATCCAAATTTTTTGTATTAATTTTATCCATTTTGTTGTGTGTGTGTGTGTAATATCTTTTCCTTGTAATGTTGTTGCTATTCACATACTTTTAGCGTTCTTGCACCATAGTAGCTCCGAATTCTCGGCTTTCGTCGGCGTTAACGCCGAAAGCGTTCGTCAACGCTCGGCTAAGATCGTGAAATCGGTGGGTAAAATACTGCAGGAGTACCATTTATACATACCAGGCCAATAGTATTTCTTCACTAAAATCGAGTAAGTCTTATCAATACCTACATGACCTAACCCGTCATGTGCTACCTGCACTACACTGGCCCTCATGTGACCATCCGGGACATACAAGCGTAACATTGGGTTCTTTTCTTCCCCATTTACATAGTATACCCGATCATCTTCCAACAGGTAAAAATGCAGCTTTTGCAAAGCGTACGCGATGGCATATGCCTCTTTTTCAATCACGGGCCACTTCCGTTGGGTCTTCGTTAACTTGTGAGAGAGAAAGTAGATAGGCATTTCATCCTTTATTCCCGGGATTACAGCTTCTGCCTCTTCACATGGCTGAGTCAAGTAAGCTCCTATACACGTATCACTAGCATCCGTATATAGGACCATAGGCTTGCTCAAATCGGGATAAATCAATAAAGGAATGGATGTCAGTTCTGCCTTTAACATATCGAATGCTTTCTGACATGCCTCGGTCCAATTGAACCTAGCATATTTTTTTGTTAGATTAATTAGTGGTATAGCTATTCTAGAGAACCCTGCTATGAACCTTCTGTAATAACCTACAGTTCCTATAAATGCTCTAACTTGTGTAACTGTCTGAGGTTCTGGCATTGCCCTTATAATCTTTACTTTATCAGTATCTGACCTTACTCTAGATTGGTCTATGATGAATTCTAAATATTTAGTCTCTTTTCTCATAAATTGACACTTTTTTTTTTAGTTTCAAGCCATATTTCAGACGATCTAACACAGTCTGTAAATGCAGTGCTCTTCCAGGGTTTTTGAGATTATTAAGATGTCATCCAAATATGCCATGGCAAAATGTTCAAATCCTCTCAACACTATTGCCATTAATGATTGAAAAACACCAGGAGCTCCTGCTAGCCCAAACGGCATGACACGGAACTGGAACAATCCCATGTGACAACAGAAAGCCGTTTTAGGTTTGTCCTTCTCATTTACTGCCACTTGCCAGTAACCTGATCTTAAGTCTAAGGAGGAAAAACATGTAGCTTTCCCAAGGGCAGGGGATAAGCAGCAGATTTTGTTATCTTATTAAGTTCTCTAAAATCTACGCAAAATCTATTTCCTCCGTCCTTTTTCTCTACTACTACTACTGGGAAACCCCAATGTGATTGAGATGGCTCAATAATACCAGCCTCTCCCATCTCCTTCACTGCTTTCTCAACCAACTCTCTCTTCCAAATAGGCGTTCTGTAGAGCCTCATCTTTATTGGTTGGTGGTCTCCTGTGTCAATCGACATTTTTACTGTATGCATATTACCTAATTCCTTATCTGACTTAGCTAACACTCGCTTATTAGCTTTAAATAGTCTCCTAATCTCTCTCGGTATTGGTCAGGACAGTCTAATTCTACCTTGTCACTAATTGCTTCACTCTCTACAGGCATTTCTTCGCACCTCACCCTAGTTTTTAATGTTAACACTGAAGCTCTGCCCAACTTAGTTCCTGATTTAATGTTAACCATCTTCAGACTCGTATTTGCTACAACTACCGGAAAATTCTGCACCTGACCTTCCTGCACTAATGCTGGTAACACTGTCACGTCCTCATCCTCTTCTATGTGGGGAAGGGGTAACACCTGATAAATGGCTTCGTTATCCCTTATAGCCCCTTCTATCTCACCCCAGCTCGTCATCGTCGTTCTAGGTGGAATCTTGAAATCTTCACAAGACACGAGGTCCACTCGAGTGAGCATTGTGCTACCTAAAATAATCTCTTCCTCCCCAAGGACTAACTTTAGGGGGTCGAATTTTAATACGGCTTTCCTCTGTCTAAGCCAGTCTCCTCCCAGTATCACGTCGTGGGTCATTTTTGGCCTAACATACAGTGTGTGGGATGTCTCGGTCTCCCCCACCTTTATCTTTACTTCCAGCATCCAATCAAATCTGAATCTACCCCCATCTGCTTGAAACGCGTTCACCTTAGTCGACATAAATCGGTCGGCGGGGAGTCTTAGTCTTTGCAACTCTAAAGAACTAATGACTGAGACTTCCGATCCGGTGTCTATCAACGCTCTGAACGTTCTGCCCTCTATTTCAATGTTGCAGGTGAGTTTGTCATCTTCGGACCATATTTGACATAACTTAATCCCATCTCTGTCCTTGCCCGAAGGATTCTTAACTTTACTTTTTCTCTTTCTACGACTGTCCCATAAATGCCCGCTCTTCCCAAACCTCTGGCACGTCTCCTTCTTCCTAAGTGGACAGCTAGTTGCGGTGTGCCCTCTTTCCTTACACTCGTCACACCATACGAACCCCTTTGCCTTGTTAAGTGTTCTTCACTGCCACACTTAAAACACATAGGTCTCAACATATAGGCCCTCTTTAAAACAGTGCACCCCGTCTCTGCACTGATAACTATAGTGCCCCTCTTTTCCACAATTTTAGCATTTAAATTTTAAAGCCCCATCTATGCTTTTCCGGACATTCCTATCTCTCCTAGGGGTCACCCGCCCTTTCACTACTGGGGCGACCCTAACTAGTTCAAAGATTTCTTTGTTGGGGTCTTTCTGGGTTTTAATTTGGTTCTGGGTGGATTGTTTCTGTCCTTAATCCTACATTCATGTGCCCTGTGCCCTTCTTTCTGCCAAACAAAGCACAATAGACCTCTCTTAAAGTTAGTATGGGGTATGTATCTTCCCCCTACCCTTAAGTCCCGGTGTTCTGGATTCGTGGCTTCTTCTTCCCAACTCTGAAGCTCAGGGCATTTTGCTCGGATGTGTCCTCGTCGACTGCATCCGTAGCAGACCTTCAACCAGTCTGTCTTGTTCTCCTCTATTCCTAATCACTGGAAAAGAGCTTCAGCTGGTCGAGCTTGGGCAAAGGCCTCCTCCAACGTGTTAGATTCTGCCCTTGCCACGTCCTCACGCAACAGAGAATTACTCAAAGCATCCGTGAAGAACTCTGCCAGCTGGGCCTGAGTAGCCAGATCATTTCTCCGATCTTGATCCAGGGAGGCTACCTTAGCAAGAACGCTCATGCGTCCATCTAGGTAAGCAATGGATTCTCCATCCCTCTGCTTCATCCCTATCAGCGCTCGAGCTGCCTCTGTTCGGCTCAAGTGACTGCCGAAGTGCTGCTGGATGTCATGTTCAAACCTCTGCCAGTTGGTTTGAGATCTGTACTTATCCAAATACTCCCCAATCCATTCTGAGGCAACACCCTCGGTATAGTCATACGCCAGTAAGATCATATTGGCCCCCGGCAGGTTATAGATGCACCCTTTCTTTTCTATTGCTCTGAGCCAGGGTCCTAACTCCACAGCCAAACCTGTGAACGGTGGAATTCTGGATCCCGTTACATTAAGTTTTCAGGTTAGCCGACCCCCCTCTTCAATCCCACGACTCAACTCCTCTGCAGCCCTAGTAGGTTCCATATTAAAAAAAATGAAGCGCTTTTTGAAAAAGCCCACAAGAAGTCCAAAAACGAACAATGACAAAGCAAAAGGAAGTGAAAAGAACGATATTCCTGGTTCTGCGCTGCTTTTTGTTGACTCGCTTGTTAGGAGGTCACATCTGTTATAAACAGTAAACCTCCAGTTTTTTTGTTTTTCTTTTGGTTAGCTAACACACCTTCTTCCTGATTTCGATAATCCTGGTAAACGGCTACCAAATGTCATCCCCACTCCTTTACCAGTCGGTTGAGGACGATCGTCGACCTCTGAACCCTTCCACTGCCGGTGATAATTCTTGGCCGTCTAAAGTTACTGGTATGGGGAAGTGACCGAATTATCAGTTGATCGTCTAGATATCCTGGACGAATTCGTTGTGTACCCTCTTAACGACGAACGTTGTTGAAAGAGAGTCGTGGACTTTTAGTGTAGTAAAAGAAAACAGGATAAAACGATTCTGCACACAAATATATATTCCAAAAAAAAAAGTACAGTTCTTATAAATCTTTCAGAGTCCTGAAGGAAGCGATGTGTTATTATTCTCGGAATATGGTCGAAGGCGTCAGCTTGTAACCTTGTGGAGTGTCGGTCTCTGGGTATCTGAAGTCAAAAGCCCGCTCTGCTCTGACTTTCTGTATTCTCTCTATCTGTCCATCTGAGTCTGTCTTCTGCGCACCCCCCCCCCCGTATTTCTCTAACTTGTTGATATATATATAAACATTCATATTCGTCCTCTGAACATCACACGGATATTATTTCTCTTTGTTTAGAAATTTCGCTCTCAGTCCATAATCTGAATCATCATTTCTAAAAATAAAACAATCGCTCGCCTCAAAGATATGATCGAACTCAAATAAACAGTTAGTAAATACAGTTTCTCTTTTAACCTTTAACACACAGAGTTCTCGTGATTCTTAACTAAACAACTTGACACCAAGTGGTTTTGTCTTTCTTCCTAA
>NC_136486.1:164508207-164510707 GCF_053919585.1 Euprymna scolopes
GAAATGCTGGAAGCATGTAATAATTGATCTGCCATCATTATATGTATCCGTGTGTGTATGTATGTATATGTGTATGTATGTTTATATATGCACATGTGTATGTATATGTATATGTACATATGTGTATATGTATGTATATATACATGTTTATGTATGTATATATACATGTTTATGTATGTATATATACATGTTTATGTATGTATATATACATGTTTATGTATGCATATATACATGTTTATGCATATGTATATGTGTGTATATGCATGTATATATCTATATATGTTTGTGTGTGTTTGTATGTATATATGTATATATATGTTTGTTTGTGTATGTATGTATACGTATGTGTATCTATGCATATGTGTATGTTTGTGTATAAATGCATAGATATGTATGTATCTGTATTTAAATGTATGTGTATGTATATATGCATATATGTGTTCGTATTTGTATGTGTTTATGTATGTATACGTGTGTTTGCATTTGTATATGTGTGTGTATATATGCGTATGTATTTGTGTATGTATGCATGCATATGTATTATGTATTGTGTATATATGTGTGTATGTTTATGGATATAGGTGTGTGTGTATATGTATGCGTGTAAGTATATATATATGTATATATAGCAATGACAGTCTTCAGTGTCATGTCTGCTTGAGTGTGTGAATTCGCCGGTACAACAAAAAAAAAAAGTCATGTTGGGGCTCATGGACTTTAAGTGTCTGAGGGAGTGGCACTCGTCTGACAAGACGTTGCAATCATAATGTATGTATGGGTGTTTCACATATGTAGCACTAGGTGTATCAGAAGCCGCCATTAAAAATGCATGATAAGAACTTGAATAATTCAAATTACTATCTTTCGAAGCTTATGACTACTTGAAAAATGTAATTCAAACCTTGATTTTTTTTTCAATTAAAGGAGCAAAGACCAAATTTTAAAAGAACAAGTTTAATAGCAAATTATGCAATATTTGTTTTTTTTAATCGGTTTTCTTTAAAAAATATTTAAAATTTTACTTCGATTATAAAATATATATATAAATTCCAAAAAATCACTTACCTATAAAAATACTATTCAATAGGTACTTCCATTGTTCATTGTTAAGAATTTATCCATATTTATACTTATCTTTTATCTCCCAGCTATATGACGTCATATCCATTTTTATTCATTCTCACAGTTTTTTGTTTTTTTTACGTAGGCATCACATTATCAAGGCCAAGAGGCCACTCGAGGAGAAGGGTTAAAGAGTGTACAGTAGAAATTGGACAATATAGTAATCAATTCGATAAATTTGTTAACTTATATGGAACGGCTCATCAAGAACTTGTTTGCGTTAGACTTGAAGACAACCATATTGTAGTCAGTCGGAAAGCAGGAAAACGGAAGACAATTTCACAGGCGTCCAGTTCTAAGAAAGAAGCTTTGTTCATGGAATCTACGTTAAGATTTAGGCTCAGATAAAAAGTGGGGGGAATTATTGATAGTGTTTTCAGCTAAACGAGTGTTTCTTGTGAAAGTTTGGCGAGGGGAGGGGCCATAGACTGAAGCTCAGTCGAACACTTTCCATGAAAATAACGATACATCAGAGACAAACTCGCAACATCTCTTCTGTGAGATAGAGGTTGCAGGGAAGAGAAAAGAACATCTTCTATGAGGCTACGAAGTCTATTTTGAACTCTAGCAAGGCAGGACAAGTCCTTTCTAGCAGCTCCTGCCCAGATGTGGCAACAGTATTCCATCCTTCGACGTACCTGGCTCTTATATAGATAGAGAACTGCATCAGCAGTGAGATATCTACTGGATCGATAGAAAGATCCCACCATTGTTCCAGCGGCCTTGGCAACAGATTTGATGTACGTGTTCCATTTAAGATCAGGAGTAAAGGTCAAGCCCAGAAGCTTGTCAAAACATGAGGCCTCCTGAAGACGAGAGCTATTCATTTCAATTGATGCCAGATGGGGATCAGAGCATTGATGATGTAAAGAGAGAAGCTTGGTTTTAGATGCATTAAAAGTAACCAACCACTCCTTTCCCCATTGTACCACGTGCTCAAGATCAGAGGAGAGAGAATCGGAGAGAACTTGGTTGTTTACTGTCTTAGATGTGCTACCATAAATAGTTTCGTAATCATAATCTACAGTTGATTTTTCATTTTACGTTTTTCAACTAATCCAAACTAACCAATGTTTATACTTTACACAAAAAAGAACTAAATCTCTTTTTTGTGTCCTTGCTTCCGTATATTCACCCACCTCCCCTATTGTCTCTGTGAGCATATGCTTCCTTTATTATTCCCCCGATAAAAGGAGGGTGCATCTGTAAATTTACCCTTGTCTATTCGTCTGTTCATTCATTTGTCTGTCATCACTTTTCCCAATAACTACGCCTTGGAATTATTAAAAATTTTGCACAAACATTAAACATGATATGAGTAAAAAAAAAGTAACAAAACGGATTTTCCAGGAAAACTCCGGTCCAAGGGGCGCCTTTC